>NC_068348.1:9332618-9640560 GCF_014633365.1 Diospyros lotus
GACGAGGAAAATAAAAATCAACACTAAGAAAACAAGAAATAAGAGGAGGACCACTGCTAATGCAATCACCACCGACGACACCATAGGCTCGAGTGAAATTGATAGGTTTGAAATGTTATTACACACACTCAAGAGGGGGGATGAATTGGGTAATTTAAAAAATATGATAGAACTTAAAATCTTTTTTATACAAATGAGGTTTTAGTGAGTTAAAATATAAAACATGTAGAGAATCACAAATTCAATGCTTAAAGGATAAAAATAAAAAAAGATAAAGAACACAAAGGATTTATAGTGATTCGGTTTAAACCAATCATAATCCACGACCTTATCTCTTCACTAAAGATTTTAAACCAATTTATTAAAATCTTCTACTTGATCCCGAGTAGGCCCTCTAGTCCAAGATTAAGAAATTACAAACTTCCTGCTTATACACAAGTAGGCTCTCTACCTTATAAGATAGGAAATACAAGAATTTAATAATAAAGAGGAAATCTAAGAGATAAATCTCTTAGTTACAAGATCTCTCAATATTAAATACAAGGCTTGAATCAAGTGAAACAAATTAAGTACAAAACCTTTGAGAGAAAAGTTAAAACACAAATACAATTGAGAAATATGAAAATAATTTGTAAACTCACTTCACTTCATTTCTATCTATTAGTCTCTTCTAGATAATCCTTAATTTGTATTTATAGGTGTCTCACAATCTTCAAGAGAAATCTAGCCATTTATAGCCATTGGATTTTGAAAAGAATCGGTCGACAGATTAAAGGCATTAGTTGACAGATGCAGTAGTGTTAGTCAACAAATTAAAGAAAACTGAAATTCATTTTATTATATATAAATATTAGCGTATACCCGTGACTGAAGGCACAGTATAAATAATATTAAGATTAAAATATAGTTATAATTTTTACGTATTATGTTGAAATTTGTGAAGAAGTTGTAACAATTTTACTTATATTAAACGCTCTATAAAATGTAAATAATAAAGAAACATATAACTTATATAATGATCACTGCAAATCAAAATATAAAATCCTTCATTTTGTTTTAATTTCAGCAATTTTTACTTCATATGGGACTACAATTTGTTAACCTTCATTAGGTGGATGTTCTTCCTTTCCATCTTACTTAAAGATATCTATGTTAGTCTACTTTAGCTTTTCAAACTTGTCACTCTCTTTCAATATAAACTCCTCTCCCTCAAACCATCTTTCCTAATACTCAACTGGTAAAACCTCATATCTACAATTAGAGACAAAAAACTTCTATATCTTTCTTCCAATCTCCTTCCAACTTTTAATATGAAAAGCATTTTGCAAAATTGCAATTTCTCTTATTTTTTCTCTTCTTTTTGGCAAGCCAGTGCATGGTTCTTTTATAACATCCCATGCATCACATGCTTCAAGACATAACTTGGTAATAATATTCGATCTTCTAAAATTGGAAAAGATCAATGTATCACCAAGAATATACATTTTTTCATGGATTTTCAAATCATCTTTAAATCACATACAACTTGTATGATCATGCCTCTTATATGTTACTGTCCACAATCGCGTTGCTTTTCTAACTTTGATAAGGCAATCTCCAATGATCAAATTAACACAATTTTAACGACTACTCCCAACCAACCATTGCATATGTTAGTGACTTACCACCATCCACCACCAAGCTCGACAACACTATTGACATCTGATGGATGGCATACTCTAATACCAATTTACAGAAAATTAGGTGGCACATCTTGAGAATTCAATGCAATAGTTACATTATCGTTTTTGGCTTATATATCAAATACATAAAACCCTAGCTACCCAATCGCCCTCATAACGGACAAGAGACATGCAAATTAAGTTGGGGATGTGGAAGAGACCAGAAGGATGCATGTTGTCCTCCCTTCATCTGCCCTCACCACATGCCCTAGCTTTTCGTTGCAAAAGACGACAAAAATGATGGTGCATTCTGCTAGCGAAATCGACATAAACTGTCAACAGTTTCGCCAAAGCTGTCGATAGTTTCACAAGGCTGTCGACAATTTTGGCCTCTTATCCAAAACTTCCAGAAATTGCATCCACTGTTAGGAACTGGCCAACCGTGTAGCTTCGATTCTGCCTTCTTTGATCCGTAGAGTTGCAAGCGCAAACTCCTCTAAGTCGGTCCACACGATCGACCATTTTCCACGACACCTCGAGTAGTACTAGCAAACCCTAGACGCCTCTAAGAGAGATCCGAATTTTTCCTCTTCTTTTTTTTCAGCTTCTTAAGTGGCCTTTTTATAGAGTAAAAACCCTAATTATGCCTTTGAAAAACCCTAAACGATTTAGGTTTGGCCCATAATCATATTAGGCCGAATCTCTCTTTTAAATTATGGAACGGGCTCGACCTAAGTGTGTAACCCCTTAGGTCCACCATTGGGCTAGATGTAGGCCAACCCTATTGGGCTATATGAAGGCCCAACTCATTAGATTAATTAAACTCATTAATTAAACTTATGGGTTTCTTAATTAGCACATCTTATAGGCTTCTTAATTAAACTCTTTAATTAATAGTTTTAGAATTAATCAAATTAATTCTAAAACCCTACATATCATGGTTAACGTCTAGCAACATGCCATGAATACCTAGCCAACGATGAAAAACACGGACCTTTTCAATTGCAAATACCATGCAGTAAAATCCTTTCATCAATCTATGTCCTGATTGAATTTAGGGTATGGTTTTATGACGAAACCCTAATCACTCAATAACTATGTATCCATTCCAGATTTATGACTTGATAGGTGAAATCAAAACACCTTTTGATTTCCACCTCACCTTGGTCAAGGATTTCCTCAGTCATGAAATCATCGGAATACACAGGACATCTTCTCATCTTATCGATAAGTGATGAATTCTATTTCAACATCCACAAGCCTTCATATGTGATAAGGTTACGCCAGTGATAATTTGTTAATGACTCCATTGGAATCCAAAAAGAACCAAAGTGTAACCAGTCAAATATAAGACTACCATGATGTCTCAAGTCTAAGGACCAATCTGCACTATTGCAACACAGAAATTCCAATTCAACAATAAACAATTACCATTAGGAATTCTGTAGCGGATCAGTTCAGTGTACTTATTCTTGTAATAAGCACCCACATATATGCACTAGTGTCCACACCCCAATGTCTATGAAACAAGACATTCTCCTAATTAAGCATGCATCATATATGCTAGTCTATCCGAGTTATTAGTGTCCAATCCTAATAACTCTATGACTAGGAACATTTAAGATCAATGCTTATAAGGAATATGTTTCATGATCGTTATCTCTATGCACGACCATATTTCATGAGCCTTTTTGATCTATGGACTTTGTCAAGAATGGAAATAATAAAGACAACCATCAATGACAAATAAAACATAATGCCTTACAATAATAATTGATTGAAGATAAAGAGTCACAATGAAAAAAAATATGATCAATTACATGTAAATATAATTGGCTTGTGGGGCATAACTCTAACATCCAGGCCTTGCCATAAACAATTAATGAAACTTTCACCATCTCATGATGAAACCGAGGCCCTCATTAACTCTTAATAGTATGCACATCAACTCTTAACAATTGCTCCTTATTAATTTGATCATTGAACCCGATCTATTAACTCTTAATGGTTAACGTCATTAATTCTTAATAACGATTTCAACCTTAATCACTTAGTCAACCATCACACTTGGATATGTGTGTGATCTTCTAGGTTCACTACTAAGTAGCAATCAGGACACATTAAACTCTTTGACGTTGACTAAATATTTTGGTCTATAACGAGAATCTCTCTATCTTCTCAATGTACCCCGAAAGACACTGAGTGACAACTAGCATTATGTCAGGGCTATCCTATCATTAATGAAGTCTTACTTCATAATATAACCTATTTGGGCTTTCAATTCGCGTGTACTATAATCCCTCCTTCAATTATCATCCTGATTGAATGAGAGTCATGGACTGATTAAACTCACTAACTCGATAACCATGCCAAAATCAGTGTGGTAAAATTGAGATGACACATCATAACTATTTGCGACATTGGAACACTTTCCAATCTAGTGTACCCTGGCTAAGGGTTTCTACATTCAAGACCACCACTGATCACATAGGATGTTCACCTCATGTAGGAGGTCGATGGATCCCATTAGCAATCACATACCTCCATATGCCACTACACAAGGACCACAGTGCATCTCTTACCAGATAACCATATGGGTTTTAGCAACAGCAAATCCATGCCACCAACATACAAGACAATTGTCTTGCCTCCGATCTAAGGTCCAATAACATAATCAAAGCTTGTGATAAACCATAGATTCTCTCAACCATGTGATCTATCACGTGCGTCATATTCAGTAAGTGTTCCACTAAAACCTATCCACATGTATACTATACCCATCTCATGGATTATAGCATGCGACTCACCATCCTTTATCATTAGCATCTCATACTAATCAAATGTAGTATCTCATGTGCTAGTTAATAATCGACTAATCACAGTCCTCTTCTGAGAAGTCTAAGATATCCTTATTACAAAGGTCAATTGTCACATATTCTTAACATTTAAGAATTAGACTTTTAATAAGAAATCTAGGGACTCGTTCATAAATAATGATTGAAGAGCTATGAGTGAAGATATAACCTTAAAATATGAAAAGATATTTTATTACATATTTAAAGAATTACACCATTAGTCCCATAATTAAAAATGCCATCTAATTCTAGCATTAGGGCACCAACACTAACATGACGGTCGTCTTTTTCGGCCTTCTTCTTGCAGTCGACGATTGGTTTTTACTCCAATTTTCTTGGTTTCTTCTTTTATTTTGGCCTATTCTTCCTTCTGAACAAAATGAGCTCACTGGTGGCTTGAAAAAATTAGCCAAAACAACCCAAATCGACCGATTAATCCTCGATTCTAGTGAACCTTTCGAAAATTTGATGATACTTAAAACCACACCAAAATCCCTCTAACTCTCCATAAATCTTCTCCCTTACATGGAGAACAAAAGCCCTTTATCCATTTCCCTCAATTTCTTCCAGAATGCTCAGATTTTCAACTGAAATTTTTTATGAAACCCTCAGCCAAAATCATGCTATTTATAACCTTTTTCGGTCTTTCCTTTGGCCAATCAAGGCTCTACTTTACATTGGTGACCATCCCTTAGGCCATGATGGCCCTAACCTTGCCTGCAACGATGATTTGATGCCAATAGCCGGCAGCCACAGTGCGACTTTCGACTGTTGCAGTGTCCACACTGCAATTTTTGCTGTTTGGTTCTTCTTATTTCATTCTCTATCACTTTGGCCCTTTACCCTCAAGTCCTCAGGTTCCCAAAAATTATACTTTAGCCCCCATAACTTTAAAAATTATACTTTTTCACTAATATCTGTAAAAAATTACACTTTCACCCCAATAAAAATTACACCTAAGTCCATAAAAATTTCACTTAAGCCCATAAAATTTTTTGGGTATTACATAATACTCACAATTTTTGAAAAATATGGTCATATTGTCTAAAATCTCTTTATTTACAAGAATCCTTGGTATAATTCCCATAAGAGTTGTAAAAATTTTCTATTTTTTTCCATTTCTTCAAATAGCTGAGGATATTTCTTCTTAATAGTATCCTCGAGCTCCCATGTTGCTTCTTCTTCTGTGTAATTTCTCTACTGAAGCTTTACTAAGGGAATTACCTAATTTCTTAGGACTTGATCTTTATGGTCAAGGATTTGTTCGAGTGATTTTGGATAGGTTAAATTATCTTTCATCTCAATTGTCTCTAATCGAATTTCATGGGTCAGATTAGGTATATGTCTCTAAAGTTAAGACACATGAAAGACATCGTAAATGTTGGACAAACTAAGTGGAAGTTCCAGGCGATAAGCTAAAGGCCCAATTCGTCCTATCATCGGATATGGTCCTATATACTGTGATTTTAATTTACCTTTCTTTCCCTCTTGGGTCACTAAATGTTGAGGTAACACTTTTAGGTACACATTATCCCCTACCTTTCTTTCCCCTTGGGTGGCTTGAACCTTTTCCTGAATTAATTGTATCTTTTTCGTGGTTTATTGCACAAGTTTGGGTCCCAATATCTATCTTTCTCCTACTTTAGTCCAATAGATAGGTGATCGACCCTTTCTTCTGTATAGAGCCTCGTAAGGTGCCATCCTAATGATTCTGTAGTAAGTATTATTATACACAAATTCTACCAACGACAAGTGCTCTTTCCAACTTCCTTCAAAATCCAAAGAATAAAACCTTAACATATCTTTTAATGTTTGAATAGTCCTTTTTGATTTCCCATCGGTTTGCCGGTGGTAGGCTGTACTAAGTTTCAATCATGTCCCCATGCATTCTTGTAAGCTTTCCCAAAATCTCGAGGTGAACCTTGGATCCTAGTCAAAGACTATGCTTACTGGTGCGCCATGGAGTCTAACTATTTCTCCAATGTATTGCTCTGTAAACCTTTGTATCGGCACATCCATTCATGTAGGGAAGAAATGAATTGACTCTGTTAGTCTATCCACAATGACCTAGATTGCATCATTGCCTTTCTGACTCTGTGGAAACCCCATCACAAAGTCCATCATGATGTGTTCCCACTTCCATTTAAGGATATCTAGGGGTTTCATTAGCTTTGCTGGTTTCTGATGCTCAATCTTGACCCTCTGGCATGTATCGCATTAAACCACTTTTCTTGCCACACTAGTTTTCGTTCTAGGCCACCAATAGATCTCTTGAAGATCCTTATATATCTTTGTGGCTCCAGAGTGTATTGTATATCAAGCTCTATGGGATTTGTCTAAAATCCTTTGCCTCAATTCCCACAGATTAGGCACGCATATCCTTCCCTAAAACCCGAGAATACCATCTCGCATCTCAAAATCAGTATTCTTAGGTTGGCCATGCTCAACCCATAGACTTATGTGCTTGTCATCCACACTGGCTTCCCGTATCTTGTTCACCAAATCTAGCTATACCGTCATGCCAACAATAAAGATGGATGATCCCCTTGGTACTACACTCACCGCTAATTAGCTAAAAGCTTCCAACAGGTGCCACTCATGGGCCATCAACTCGGCCATAAGAGTAGGCACACTCCTACTCAAAGTGTTAACCACCATATTGGCATGTCCTGGGTGATATTGAATGGTGCAGTAGTAGTTCTTAAGGAACTCCATTAACTGTCATTGCCTAAAGTTCATCTCTTTTTGTGAGAACACATACTTTAGGCTTTTGTGGTCCGTGAACACCTCAAATGTTTCACCGTATAGGTAGTGCCTCCATAGCTTTAGAGCATGTTCCACTGTTGCCAGTTCCAAGTCATGTGTCAAGTAATTCTCTTTGTGCCTCTTCGTCATGGCCCATATGCAATTACTAGTCCATGTTGCATTAATACACAACCCAATCCTATTTTCAAGGCATCAGTATACACAATATATCCTCCAAGCCCTCTTGGCATAGCCAGGACAGGTGCCAAGGTCAGCTTAGCCTTAAGCTCTCAAAAGCTTTTCTCGCATTCAACAATCCATTCATATCTCATTACCTTCTACATAAGCCTTGTCAAGGGTATGGCTATCTTTCAAAATCCCTCTACGAATCTTCGATAATAGCCTGCCAGCCCTAGAAAACTTCACCTTAGTTAAATTAATCGACTACTTCCACCCCTGAACAACCTCAATCTTGGTTGGATCCACTATGATTCCTTCGGTTGATATTACATGTCCTAAAAATGCTATCTAAGATAGCCAGAACTTGTACTTGGAGAACTTGGCATACAATTGGTGTTGCCTAAGAGTTTCCAATACTATCCTCAAATGTTCCTCAGCTCAATCTTATCTAAGGAATATACCAGTATGTCATCAATGGACACAATTACGAATTTATTCAGATAGAGTTAAAATACCTTGTTCATGAGATCCATAAATGCTGCTAGTTCGTTGGTAAGCCCAAATACATTACTAAATACTCACAATGTCCATATCGAGATCGAAGTGTTGTCATTGGTACATCATTGGGCTTAATTCTCAGCTAGTAGTATCTGGATCTCAAATCAATTTTTGATAATACTTTCTCTCCTTGTAGTTGATCAAATAATTCTTCGATTCGTGGGAGCAGGTACTTATTCTTCACTGTGATATTATTCAATTGATGGTAGTTGATACACATTCTTAGACTTCCATATTTCTTTTTACAAATAATACTAATATGCCTCACGATGGCATACTTATCCTAATGAATCCTTTATTAGTTAGCTTCTGTAATTGACTCTTCAATTCTCCCAATTTTACTGGTGCCATTCGAGATAGAGGTATAGATATGGGTCAAGTTTTGGGTATCAACTCGATAGAGAATTCAATCTCCCTAGGTGGTGATAATTCTAGTAGATCCTCTGGAAAGACATCTCCAAACTCTTGTACTGCCAGCACCTCTTCGACCCTTGGTGTCTCCTTTTCCACTAATTGAACATTAGTTAGGTATTCATATTTTTACACAGAGTCATAGGCATAAATTCGAGGGTTATAACTGTGAAATCGTAGGGCATGGCCCCCCCACACATGCCATCATGTGCCCAAGGAAGGCCCCACACATTCCTGTATGTACAGCAAGTAAGCGGCAAGTGTAGTGCACGCGTCGGGCCTTCCCCAACGCAATGGCACTAGTATGTTGTTTTTGGCCCTTTTTTCCTTCATTTTGACTCTATTTCGACCCTCGTTCAATCCTACAGCCCCTTTATTCAACCCTCTACCAGATTATAAAAATAAATCGGACTTACCTTGTGGTTTTGACGTTGTTTGGCATGCTTTACTGTAACATCTCTCTCCTAAAACTGCCCAAGAAGAGGTGCTATGAGAAGAATAGATAAAATAAAATAAACTCTTTGATAAACTGAAATCTAATACCATAACTGAACATCTCAATCAAACTTTGAGTCAAAATAATTTGGAAACCATAAACTCTGTCTAAGGGAAAATCCCTTAGCTAAAATATAAAATCAACCTAAACTAACAAGTCACTATAAAACTCAACAAACTCCCAGACAATCTTTGATCTTTAGCGGCTCCACGTACACACACTACTAACCACTGCTACTAGGCCCCACATCTGGTACTCCCCTACTAGAACCTAGGATTTGGAATGGTGAAGAGTACAAGGTAAGCTACAAAGCTCAGCAAGTAATAAGCTGGAAAGAATAACTGAAGTTGAATAAAAGAATATTGATACTGATAAAATACTTACTGAACGTGAACTGAGTATAACCACTGTCTGTTTGCATTCACTAAAATGTATTACACATAAACTGTAAACTAAATGCAGGTATGCAATTTTGGCTCATAAGCCCACATAACTATAATACATATTTGACTAATCTAAATCTTGCATACATAAAAACTGTAAGCACATACTGTGGGTAATATGCCCCTAGCCCCATGGTGGACATCAGGTGAGTAACACATAAACTGAAACTAAAACTGGTAGGATCCCCGCAGACTACCCACCTGCCGTGCATAATGTAATGCTCATATACATGCTAGCACACGATATGTAGTGCTCCATAGAAAGTCATGCTCAATGCTTATTCCAAGATGTATGCACATAATTACACAAAATAATGCTGATCATGACATAGTAAATACTAAACATGAAATCTAGTCCTCAATATATTGGAATACCAAGATTCTATGAATTATGTATTATGGTATGATTAACTTGTTACATTCTGGTATAAAAATTCAATATTTGAAGGTATTGAATATTTTTATTTGAATAAAACTTGAGCTAAGTTGTACTAGAAGTCCAATTGGATTTCTAGAAAAGCCATTCGAATATCAGGAAGGATATCCAGATATGAGGAAAGACATCCGGATATGAGAAGGCTCATTTGGATACACTGGCATTCAAATCATAAACTATTTGGATATGCTGGGATGTATTCGGATATAAATTAGGACATCTAGATATGATTCTGGTCATCTGAATATCTCATAAGGCATTCGGATATGAATCTTCAACTTGAGAGAGAGACATTCGGATATAAAAGGAGGCATCCGGATATACTAAACCTATCCGGATACATGAAAAAGGCATCCGGACATGAGCTATCCAGATGTGCAAAGAACCATTCGGATATCATATGCAAAGTACCAAAGACTCATCCGGATATGAACCAAGATATCCGGATATCACTCATAGAGAATAAAAGACACATTCGAATACGACTCAAGGCATCCGGATATTACTCACAATAAGCATTGGGCTCATCCGGATGTGATACAAGCCATATGATATCTTACTAAGGCCATCCGGATATGCCCAAGGGCCATCCGGATGTCACTCACATAAACTAAACAAGCCATCTGGATACACACATAGGCCATCCGAATGTCACTCACATAAAACTTTTTGACTCATCTAAATAGCCTCTAGTCCATCCAGATGCTACTCACATGATTTGAAAAGTTCATCTGGATATGAAGGCTCATATCCAGATGTCTGCAAATATTTTTGATGAACATGAATGATTACAAAGACTCTACCTTGAAACAAAAACTAACAAATCTACACCATTCCGAATAAAATCTTGGGAAAACAAAACCCAACGACAAGAAACAATACCAAGGATGATTCAAGATTATACTTGATCGAATCGTTATTAAATCATGCATGAACTGCCATGAAACTCACTGTAAACGCATATATATATATATATGTATTTATAAAACTGAGACTCATCAAGAGTTCTTGATTAATTTGAAAATATTGATATGAACCTGTAAAGAAAGGATTTACAAAGAAGATACTTGTCTGATAAAACTCTCTGATCGAACCCTTGAATGAACTTGAAGACTCTTGATTGACTCAAACACTTTAACAAAAGCTCCTATGCAACACTGCTACCTCTCTTGGCTCTCTATTCTTCACAGAAATCTTCTCCAGCGGCATGAGAAGCTTATGGCTTAATATGATCCTATATATAGACATAAAAAGCCCTAGATCACACTCTCTTTATAACTTGGAATCCTTCTCTTACTACAACTAGGAGACTCTCAATCAAAATTCATCTTGCGCATGGATTCTCACTCTCCCTTAAATACATAATCTCACTTAATTAATAATAATAATATATTATTATTAAAACGCTTAATTAATAATTAAACTCTAAAATTACCTTCATGCCCTTGCATTTAATTATTAAATAATTAAATGCCATAAAATACTATTCCTTAATTAAAAATCTAAATTGCCACATTAAATAATTAATTTGTAAATTCTCAAAAACTTAAATAATTTTAAATAAATTCTGGGCCCTCTAACGGGTTGTTACATTTACGGTGGCAGCCCGAACTTTTTGGTGAGGCATTTTCTTTCTCATTTTTTGCAAAACTTTTCTCCTTCTTTTGGTAGCATTTTCTCTCTCAAAATCCCCTCATTTCCCTCTTGTTTGGTGCCCAAAACAATCCCCCCCCCCCTCCAAATCCTTATATTCATAGGAAACTTTGGCAAACCAGGTTGCGCCACGTGTCGCGTTGAGATAAGATCCCATCATGAGATTTGCCATATCACACCATGTGTCCCTAGAGATTTGAGCCCTAACATGGGGATTTGTGTTCCATCATTACTTCCCTAACTGTCGTTCGCTCCGTTTGGTTACTCTAAGGGTCCTAATTATAAGATTTATAAGCTTTACAAGTATCACACTTTAGCCCAAAAGTAGTTTACCTCTTTAACACTTGAGCCCTTAACTTTTCCTTGAACCTAACAAAAGCCCTTAGAACAATGGTCTCTTGGAAATTTTACCTTTATTCCCCAAAAATACACACATACATCCATTGAGTCCCCTCATATCAAAAGATACTTTATTTTTTTAATAACAACGCCTTACAAAGACTTCGGGTATTATAAAAATAAACCTACAAGTTGGAAATGGAGCAAAAGTTGCTACATTAGCTGTGGGTACATACTTTCTATATCTTCCTTTAGGCCTAATCCTAGAATTAAGAAATGGTTACTATGTGCCAGTTTTATCCAAGAATATCATCTCGATATCAAGCTTAGGTGACATGGGTTTTTTGTTCATAATTGAGAACAATTGTTGTTCTATAATTAGGAATGGAATTACCTTCGGAACTACCACTAAAAGTAATAAACTATTCGTTTTGGACACAGATAAGTCCATCCTCATTGTTAATTTTAAAAGGCTCAAAGGAGATGGTTTAAATCCTACCTATATGTGGCATTGTAGACTTGGTCATATCAATGAGACCCGCATATCCAAGCTTCACAACAATGAATACTTGGATCCATTTGATTTTGAATCAATGGATCTATGTGAGTTTTGTATGATGGGAAAAATGACTAAGGCACCATTCAACAAGAATGTTGAGTTTGTCACTAACTTGCTAGGGATTATACACAGTGGTGTATGTGGGTCCATGTCCAAACAAGCATGAAATGGATATAACTACTTCATTACATTCACTGATGGCCATTTGATATATGGTTATGTGTATTTGATGAAATACAAATTAGAATCCTTTGAAAAGTTTAAAGAATTCAAAAAATAAGTAAAGAATCAACTTGGCATAAGGATGAAAGCACTTTGATCAGATCGAGGTGGTGAGTACCTAAGTCAAGAGTTTATTGACTATCTCAAAGAGTGGAATTGTTTCACAACTCACACCTCCTTGAACTCCCTAACATAATGGAGTTTCTAAAAGGAGAAATTGAACCTTATTAGATATGGTTATAATTTATGATGAGTCCTATGGACCTTCCACATGATGAGTCTTGTGGACCTTCCACCTTCCTTTCGGGGCTATGCCTTAGAGACAACTGCTCATCTCTTGAATAGAGTTCCTACCAAATCTGTAGATAGGACATCATATGAGATATGATGTGAAAAGAAGCCATTTCTTTCCTATCTTAGAGTTTGGGGATGTGAAGCTTATGTCAAACGATTGATTTTAGATAAGCTGTCAAAAGGCTGACATGTGTCTATTTGTAGGATACCCTAAAGAGACTAGAGGGTTCTACTTCTACAATCCTCAAGAGTAGAAAGTGTTTATTGCTTGACATGTCACTACAAAAAAACGGGTTTATTGCGGCGGTTTTTTTGCGGCGGTTTTCAAAACCGCCGCAAAACATGAAATTTTGCGGCGGTTTTACAACCGCCGCAAAATAGGTTTTTTGCGGCGTTTTATCCTACATTTTGCGGCGGTTTTGAAAAATCGTCGCCAAATTAATTAATTTAAAATAAAAAATTAAATTTAGCGGCGGTTTTCTCAAAACCGCCGCCAAATTTATTAATAAAAAAATTTAAAAAAATTGAATTTAGCGGCGGTTTTTCAAAACCGCCGCTAAATTCCTTAATAATAAAATTGAAAATTAAAATTTGCGGCGGTTTTAAATAACCGCCGCAAAATTTAGAAATTAAAAAATAAAAAATTAAATTTAGCGGCGGTTTTATCAAAACCGCCGCCAAATTCATTAATAAAAAAATTCTAAAAAAAGTGAATTTAGCAGCGGTTTGAAAAAACCGGCGCTAAATTCCTTAATAATAAAATTAAAAAGTAAAATTTGCGGCGATTTTAAATAACCGCCGCAAAATTTAGAAATTAAAAAATAAAAAATTAAATTTAGCGGCGATTTTATCAAAACCGCCACCAAATTCATTAATAAAAAATTTTAAAAAAATTGAATTTAGCGGCGGTTTGAAAAAACCGCCGCTAAATTTAGAAATTAAAAAATAAAAAAATAAATTTAGCGGCGGTTTGGTCAGAAACCGCCGCCAAATTCAGAAATTAAAAAAATCAAAAAATAAATTTCAAAAAAATTAATAATTTAAAATTAAAATTAAATTAAATTTTGCAATATAATCTAAATTTTTAAATTTTTTAATCAACTAATTTATTTAATTTAATTCAATTAAATAATTAAATTAAATAATTTATTTATTTTAAATTTATCAATTAAATAATATATAAAATGTAAATTTATCAGTTAATTTATCAATTAATTTTTTTCCCTCTCAAATTTATAAAATGTAAAATTTTAAAATATTAATTTTTTATCTATAAATATAGAAATTAAATTCTAAATATATAAATTATTATATTTCATGTTCATAAAATATAAAAGAAAATATATATACATGTAAACTAATTTATATAAAAATTTATAAATTAAAATATATATTAAATGTATAATAATTAATTATTTGTAATAGTTATCAAATATATACAAAAAAAATGAGAGGAGAGAGAGAAAGGGGCGTTTTCATATTTTAAAAAAGAAGTTAGTATATGAATTATATTTTTTTAATGGGAAAAAGTATATTAAAACTGAATTGAATAATATTTAGAGAATATATATATAAATACTATTCTTATATTGAAAAGATGATATAAATATTTTTAGATTGATGATAGAGTCAAGAAAAACATATCAAATTTCAAAAAACTTGTTATATCACATAATTTTATAATAACTTTTTGAATTAAAAATAACAATACATCTAATATGATCAGAATGTACATTTCTCTATATAATATACAAGAATCTCTATATATATAGTATACATCAAACATGACTTTGATTAATAATATATTTAGTATTATCTTTATCTATATTGTGTGTTGATTAATCAATAAATGCAATGCATTGTGTTGTGTTTGATTAATTAAGCATTACAATGTTTGATTAATCATAAATATATATGAATTAATTTAAATTCATATGGTCGAGACATGAAGTTTAAAAAAACACCAACAGTGTCAATGGTTGAGATCAAACGACAACATATTTTCTCCCCGAAACCATCCCATCCCCCATCACCTCACAAGTATCATAACCACTATCAGAGAGACAGGTGGCGAGACAGACAGCCGGTCACTTCCCCAAATCCATGGCATGGTCACTTCCTTTTCGATTTTTTCTTTTAACTCCCTCTTTATTTCAAATGTCTCTTGTCACAACCATAGCCACAACCACTGAGTTCTTTGTAGTCAACGCTCAGATGGCTTGCAATAGTGTAAGTTTTAAAAAACTTAATTGGGCTTAATCCAAAAGAACTTGACCAGGCTTAATCCGTGAATTAAGTTTTACATAATGTCTAATATGAATTAAGTTTTACACATAATTAAATTTAATATTTTTATATTATTTAAAAATATAAATTAGTCAACAATATTAATTTTTTATATTAAATTATGTATATTAAATATAATTACTTTAAATGTCACAGTTAAATAATTAATTAAAAAATAAAATAAATTACTTAACTAAAAATACCAAATTCCCTCCCCCAATTTCCCATTACCCGCCTGCGCCAAGGCACCCCAAATTCTCAAATTCCCTCCCCCAATTTTACTCTCTCTCTGCGAACCCTTCTCGATCTCTGTCTCTCCTTCTCCCTCGCGTCGCTAGCCCCTTCTCGATCTCTGTCTCTCCTTCTCCCTCACGTCGCTAGCCCTCGCCCCCTCGCTCGCTCTCGCCCTCCCCTCGCTCGAGGTCGCCCTCGGCCGCTCGCCCGCCGTGGCTAGCCCTCGGACCCTCGCTCGGTCTTGCCCTCTCCTCGCTCGAGCTCGCCCTAGGTCGCTCGACCGTCGTCGCTAGCCCTCGGCCCCTCGCTCGCCGTCGCTCGCGCTCGCCCTCGGTCCCTCGCTCGCAGTCGATTGTGCTCACCCTCGGCCCCTTGCCTGCCGTCGCTTGCGCTCGCTCTCACCTCTCGCAGTCGCTGACTCGCTCTCGCCTCTCGCAGTTCCTCAGGTTAGTTCGATTTTAATATAAGAGAGAAGATCTTGGTATATTAATTGATTGTCTTTTACGAGTCCCGGTATTTGTTATTGAGACGTGCCTAATTTTGTCCCTGCAAAAACTAAACGAGGATGTTTAGTAAAATCATCAAATCCATCGATCTACAGATGATTAATGATAGTATAAAATAAACATGGTTTACCCTATATAATAATTATACCGATGATTAGGTTCTCACTTAAGCTCAGTACCTCTCACTCAAGTGGCCGTCCAACTGTCTTGCTCTTATATTTTATGTCCATTTGATGTGGACCTGGTGTTGTTTGGATATGGCCTGCAGATTATACCCACCCACACACAAATATGTATGTTTGTCTTTTCTTAAGTTGTCATTGTTTTAGGATGTCAAATTCATTTTCAAAATGGTGTTTGTTGAATATGAAAGGAAATGTGAGAAACACAGTTAAGGTAATTAGGATAAATGAAAAGAGAAACACAGTTAACTCTATGATGATTGGGAGCGCCCCCCCCCCCCCCCCACTTTGGTAAAGAACGGCTGTGAAATTATGGTAAAAAGAACGGCTGTGAATAAATTAGGAACTTGATCACCTATAATAATTAAAATATATATATATATGAAGCTTTTTTTTTTTTTTTTAATCTATCGATCCCCTTTCAAATATCATGGCATAAGAAATGCTATAAGTACTGCATGGCTTGCCACTCTGTAAAGAAGCCAAATTTCAATTACTTTGTTTAACTATGCCAGAGTACAAAGGCATTGATATCTATTGCCCAGCTCTCTACTGTTTGTGATGCATACATGACTAAATTTTGCATTAATATCATTATGAAGAAATGTAGAAACATAAAAGCGTACCTCATCTTCTACTGGAATTTGCCAGCTATCTTTCCATACAAATTAATTAAAGCATATTTGTGTGTGTCTGTGTGTGTATACCTTGTTATATTAGATATATATACTTCATCTTATATAAATATATTTCCCCTCTAAATATATGTGCAGAAAGAATGGAAAATTTACTTCCTAATTAATGCCATATTAATTCCTTATAAAAAATTATTTTAACTTATTTTCCATCTTGTAATTTTGAATTTAAAATTAAACATCGAATCAGACATTTGATCAGATACACATAAAATGTTTCCATACACAGAAAATGTTTGATCTGAATTAAGTTATAGAAATGAACCTAATGAGCATTATCGATGCATAATTAATCAGTCTATGCAAATTAACTTTAGGGATTGTATGAATTCTGGAAGTGAAAGGGGGCTTTAGTTAATTGATCACTGGAAATGTTTTCCCTCCAAAAAACATTAACAAGCAGACAATGCGCCGATAAAATAGATTTGGAATGTTGCAGCAGTAGAACCAGAAACATTTTTTGTTCAAGCACATGCACTTTGATGACAATGCAATTGCTGCACACACACACACACACATATAATTAAAGTTGTGAGTATATTATATACGCTTAGTAGCACGACTGTAATGATCTTTATTAACAAAAAGTTACGCACAAAAAGGTAATCCTTAGGCATAAACTAATATTTGATTCAAAACTTAATTTGCGTATTTAAATAGTGTCTTATAGAGTGACAATAATTAGGGTCTCTATTGGAAAATTGTTGTAGTTTTTAAATGCCTTTTATGTATGAAGTACGCATCTTAAAACTAATATGGATGTAATGTTTTGCATATTGAGGTGTAGATTAGAGAAGCAGAATACAAGCTACAAGCTCTGTTTTAGCTGCATGGATAAGTCTTGGATTACAAAGCCACGAAATACACATGAATTTCAGGAAGGGGTGCAAGGATTTTTGGAATTTGCCTTTGCCCATCGGTCTGTTGAAGGCAAAATCAAATGTCCTTGTCCTGATTGTGTTTTTAGAAATTGGGAGACCAGAGCAATGGTGTATGACCATTTGATTTGTAGAGGGTTTCCAACCACATACACTACTTGGTTTTGGCATGGGGAGTCAACTACAGGGGAAACTTCTAATAGCACACCCTCGATACAAAATCCCTTATACACTCATGATCCAATACACAATATGATCAACGATGCTTTTGGGATATCTAGGGACCATGTGAATGTAGAAGCCTGGACCTCGCATCAACCAGTACATGAAGGTGAAGAAAGGATGCCAGAATTGAATCAAGGACCTAATGAGGAAGCTAAGGCATTTTACGATCTAGTTAGGGATGGAAATCAAGCATTGTATGAAGGATGTACGAAGTACTCGAAATTATCATTCCTAGTAAAACTATATCACATCAAGTGCTTGTGCGGATTGAGTAACAAAGCAATGTCTATGATTTTAGAATTGTTAAAAGATGCCTTCGAACATGCAAAGATTCCTGATTCTTTTTATGAGGCGAAGAAATTAATTACCAAGCTTGGTCTTAATTACAGTCAAATACATGCATGTCCAAATGATTGTATGTTGTATTGGGGAGAAGATGAAAGTAGGGAGACATGCAAAGTATGTAACACGTCAAGATGGAAACAAAGTAGGAAAGGTAACCCGACGAACATGTCTAGTGGGGGCAAGAAAAGAAAAAAGAAACCTGTCAAAGTTTTACGGTACTTTCCACTTAAACCACGTTTGCAAAGGTTATTTATGTCTTCTAAAACTGCTGAACATATGAGGTGGGGAATATACCACCTGAGTTTGCTGCTATGCTCAATACAATGGTATGTTAATATATTAATTCTTAAATTATGAATTTTAATTTTTCATTTCAAGTGATTGTTTATATTTATCTCCACAAATATTCATCAAAGTATGTTTTTTTCTTTTTGTATACATATCTAATATAATTTTAATTATTTTAGGCACCAGATGCACATAGTGGACCAGTGTCACCAGCAGGAAGGCTCTCTTCTAATGCAAGTCATGACATTCATCAGACCCATCAAGATCCAAACCAACAAAGTTGATGTGATGATATGGAACTTCATTTTGGATATTAAATTGTTTAAAATATGTTACATATTTGGATATTTAAGTTGTATTGAATATTTATGGTTTATTGATTAAATGGATTGAAATATTGTGTATGTGAATTTTGTATATATGTTATAAATTTTAGGTTATTTGTGAGTTGCATGGTGAGTAATTTGGCACAGGTTTTTGTTTTGGTGAACAAAAAAAGCAAGCTGGGAGTGATTCTTTTAGGCTTTTAGCGGCGGTTTCAAAACCGCCGCTAAAAGCCACGATATCAAAATTAAAACTGCCGCTAAAGTGCCAAAAATCAAGCGTGAAAATTTAGCGGCGGTTTCAAAACCGCCGCTAAAATCAAAATAAAACCGCTGTTATTTTTTACAGATTATTATTTCAGCGGCGGTTTCAAAACCGCCGTTATTTTTTACAAATTATTTTATTTTTAGCGGCGGTTTTGAAACCGCCGCTAAAATCAAAATAAAACCGCTGTTATTTTTTACAGATTATTTTATTTCAGCGGCGGTTTTAAAACCGCCGTTATGTTTTACAAATTATTTTATTTTCAGCGGCGGTTTTGAAACCGCCGCTAAAATCAAAATAAAACCGCCGTTATTTTTTACAGATTATTTTATTTCAGCGACGGTTTCAAAACCGCCATAATTTTTTACAAATTATTTTATTTCAGCGGCGGTTATATAACCGCCGCTAAAAATCAAAATAAAACCGCCGCTAATTGTTTTAACAATTGTTTTATTTTAGCGGCGGTTTCTTTAAACCGCCGCTAAAAATAAAATACTCACTAAAAATATTAGCGGCGGTTTGCTAAACCGCCGCTAAAAATACATAACCGCTGGAAATAAAATAATATCTAAATATTTAGCGGCGGTTACCAAACCGCCGGTAATTGTTTACAAAACCGCCGCTAAATGTCAAACTTAGCGACGGTTTGTAAACCGCCGCAAAAAACAACATTTAGCGGCGGTTATTCCAGCGGTTGTTGAAAACCGCCGCTAAATACCTCACGACGGCTGTATTAGCGGCGGTTTTCAAAACCGCCGCTAAAGCACTTTGCGGCGGTTAAAAACCGCCGCTAAATTACAAAAAAACCGCCGCTAAAATGCTATTTTTTTGTAGTGTGTCATGTTTCTAGAGAAAGATTTTCCTTCGAGAAAAGAGAGTGGGAAGAAGGTTGAGCTTGAAGAGGTTCAAGTACAACCTATATATAATGTTCAGTCTAAGGAACTTCAGGATGCACCACAAGAGGTTGTGGAGCATATTACTCTTCTAATTGCATAAGAGGCTATGCAAGCAAAGATGGATTCCATGCACACCAACTAATTGTGGATAAAGCTCACTTAGTAGCAAAAGGTTTCAAACAACAATATGGTATCGATTATGATCAAACCTTTTCACCTGTAGCAATGCTAAAATCTATTAGAATTTTGCTTGCCATTGTTGCATTCCATGTCTATGACATTTGGCATTTGGATGTCAAAATTGCTTTCCTTAAGGGAAACTTGACGGAATATGTGTATATGATACAACCAGATGGTTTTGCTTCCAAGGAAAACAATCATAAGGTACGTAAACTGTAAAGGTCAGTCTATGGACTTAACACTACAAAAAATCAATGTTTTAGCGACAAAAAATTCTATTGCTAAAACATCAAAATCTGTCACTAAATTTTTCAACTATGGATATAGTGATCGATACCTTTCCGTCGCTAAAAAGGGCGCTGCTGAAATTTAGCAACGAATTTTTTTATAGACAAAATCAGCGACGGAGGTTGTACTCCTCGCTGATTAGTGACGAAATTAGTGACGAACACAATTTCGTCGCTAAATTCAGCCCATGCCCAAAAATTCAACGCGCGCCAGCCCCTGCCCTCCCCTCATGCGCACCACGTGGCCACGCTGGGATATTACTCCTAGCTATTATTAGTTGCTCTCTACCCGATTCAAACCCCCAACCTCTCATGACCAAGTTTCGTGTGCGAGCCAGCCGATCTGGAAGTCTCCTTGTTTATTGATGTGTATAAAACATATTTATAATATTCTTTTCCAAACTTTTTAGAATTATATTTACACTCCAAAATTTCTCAAATTTATTTAATGATATTAATTTTAATATTAATTTTATTAATTAATTTTATTTTGTTATTAATAAAATGAATATTAAGTTTAATTTTATTTCATTATTAATTCAAATAAAAGTTTATAAATTACTATATTAACAATGAAAAATTATGTTCTTATTTTGATTTTACTTTTTAATATGTTTAAAAATTATTAGTTTAATTTTTACTAATATTAATGTTAGTAAAAATTATTATGATATGTTTAAATGTAATTTTTAGTTATTTTACAGTATCGTAAAAGTTATATTTATATTTTTTTAAATAATTCAAATTTAAATTTAAATTTTTAAATTTCTTAAATAATTAATTTTTTTAAATGTCAAATTTCAAATTTTATTTAAATAATTTTAATTTTCCATTATTTATTTAATTTTTTATTTTTGTATTTTATTTTTTATTTTTTATATTTTAGCATCCCTAAATTTTCATTTTCATTTAATTTTTTTTATTTTTTACCGATGGGTATGACCTCGTTGCTAAATTTTATATTATTTATTTATTTATTTATTTATTAGCAACAAGGGTGATCCTGTCGCTAAATTTTACATTTTTTATTTTTTAGCAACGGGTATGACCCTGTTGCTAAATTTTATATTTTTTATTTAATTTTTTTATTATTTAGGGATGGGGTGACCCTGTCGCTAAATTTGAATTTTTTATTTAATTTTCTTTTAGCGACGAGTCGATCCCGTCTCTAAATTTTACATTTTTTATTTTTTTTTTTTATATTTTAGCGACAGGTATGACCCCATCGCTAAATTTTAATTATTTATTTATTTATTTATTTATTTTAGTGAAGGGATGTTCGTCACTAAATTTAGCGATAGGTTTTCCATCGCTAAATTAAAAAATATTTAAAAATATTAGTGACAAAATAATTCCGTCTCTAAATTTCGTTGCTAAAAACTAATTTTCTTGTAGTGTAAGCAAGCCTCTAGATGTTGGAACATCAAGTTTGATGAGATAATCGAAAAGTTTGATTTCTCACAAAGTGAAGATGATCCATGGGTAGACAAGAGGATTTGTGGGAGCATTGTTGTTTTTCTAGTGTTGTATGTTGTAATACCCGAGAATGATTTGAGGTCATAAATAATATTTGATGAAGGGCATAAATGGACTTTGTGGAAAATAAGACTATAGGGTACACTAACGCAACTTTGGACGATCGAATTAGTCAGAGGGAGTACCCTGGACCCTAGATAGCCAAGGAAAATGGTATAGTATCGACAAGTAATACGAGTTATGATTTTAGGCATCAAAAGAAGTTGGATCGGGAACGGTTCCCGGTATAGCTAAAAAAAGGCAATTGTGATTTAGGCTGAAATACCGAATTATCGTATGGGGCATCCGGGAAGTCAATGGAACCCCAAGGAAGTTCATATTTGGCATATAGAGTAACCCTTTAGTAGTTTTTGGAAGAAACAAAAGGGTTTGTAGCTAAAACGAAGATTCGGGCCTAAGTGCAGTTTTTTCGAAATTGATGGAGGGAGATCGAAACGATATTTTTTCGGAATTTTAAAGAGAGTGTTTTGGGATATTTCAAAGGGTTATAAAGGTCTTTAAAGAGAAGTTCAGTTTTTGAGCCGGGGGCAAAATCGTAATTTTTGAGATTGGGGGTAAAAGTGTAATTTACCGAAAAATTAGGGGCATTAGCGCAATTAGTCCATTTTTCAGGGACTAAAATGCAATTAAAAATTAGCCCGGGGACCATGTTGAAAAGGGTCTAAGTGCAATTATCCAAAAGTTCGGGCCAAAGTGTAATTCTTGAAATCTTTTTACTAGGGGCATTTGGGAGATTCAGGAAAAAGCTTCATAAATGACTTTAGAGATAAGGATGAAGTCTCATGATGACGTTAGAGATAAGATGAAGGCTCGTGATGACTTTAAGGATAAGATTTGTATAAGATTTGATTGGATAAGAAAAGATTTGATTTGGATAGCAATGATTGCAGAAGATCTTACAAGATTTTGGAATGAATATATAAAAGATATTAGAAGATTTGGAATGATTATAAAAGATTTACAATGATTGCAGAGAATCTTAGAAGATTTTGGAATGATTACAAAAGATATTAGAAGATTTGGAATGATTATAGAAGATTTACAATGATTGTAGAGAATCTTAGAAGATTTTGGAATGATTACAAAAGATATTAGAAGATTTTGAATGATTATAGAAGATTTACAATGATTGCAGAGAATCTTAGAAGATTTTGGAATGATTTGCAAAAGATATCAAAAGATTTGGAATGATTATAGAAAATATTAGAAGATTTGGAATGATTGGAAAATATTTTGAAAGATTTGAAATGATTGCAGAATATATATTTCTTGGTGGCTAAGTTTCCTAAACATATAAATAGGGGCTCAAGGCTAAGGATTCTCTCATTCGAAATTGTGATACATTTGTGCTAGACGAGAGTGCTTCGGGTTTAGTGGATAGAGGGTTTTTAAAGCATACGCGAGGAATCACACGCGTAGAGCACTTAGGCAGCGCGTGAGGACCTGTAAGAAGGTGGTTTGGTTAAAAGACTTGAGGAGTTGCACGAAAATTGACGTTGGGCACAAGATTCGAGGTGTTCTGAGTTTCGTTCAAGGTGAGTTGTTCGCTACCAAAATTTGGCTTTCTTGTGAGTGGTTTTCCTCCAAAACTTGATTTATTGGCTTGTTCTATCTAAACATATGGTGATTTCATGCAAAATGGTTTTGTGCATTAAAATGGTAACCGGTGACGGTTGGATTTATGAGGGAGGTTTGTCCCTAAACGTTTTGAACTGTGCATTGCATTTTATAAATGTTGTTTATACGATGCATTGAATTGTGAATTGTGAGTTGTTGCATTGTCTTGAGTTTTATGTGTACGTATGGAATGTCAGCCTCGGATGTTGTCTGGATAGTGTAGCCATAATTCTCCAAGGGCGTGACGGAATAATAGGGGTATCTGATGCTGGTGTGCATGTCAGGATAGCCGCCTTGGTTTCCGTGCCAGACCGTTTGGTCAGGGAAGTTGCACTAGGACGACTAGGTGATCCATACTGTGTTGTTCATGTGGGATGTCAGCCTAGGATGTTGTCTGGATAGTGTAGCCGTAATTCTCCAAGGGCGTGACGGAATAATAGGGGTATCTGATGCTGGGTGTGCATGTCAAGATAGCCGCCTTGATTTCCGTGCCAGGCCGTTTGGCCAGGGAAGTTGCACTAGGACGACTAGGTGGTCCATGTGAAATTTTGGAGTTGGGATTGTATGGTGGTTCCTGGATGCTTAAGGTGGGAACGTATTCTGGTGAGATGCGTTGGCAGCCCCATTTAAGCTAGAATCGCGTCGCGTCGTCGTGTCGTCGAGTCGGTGTGGTGGCATAGCTTTTAGAGAGATTGCTCTTTCCCCATGGTAGGGTTAAGCGCGTGGGAATTCTCTTGAGCTAGGGCTTACCGGGTATGTTGGTTTATTTCATGTCTTGCATTATTCATGAAAAATGTGTTTTGAACTCTCACTTAGATGATTCATCATCTAATTTGGACTTTGTCCCTGGAATATTCAAACGTTCCAGGTGAAGGCAGCGGTGCAAAAGGGAAAGGAATCGTCGAGGAGTGACGGCGATTAGCGGATAGTTTACATTATGTCTTTTCAGTTATGTTATTTATTTTTGAAAACGTCATGTAAACGTTGGTGCAACTTTATATATAAATAAAGTGGTTTCGGTTATGACCTGTTGAGGTTTCGATCTAGCTTCCGCATTTGTGTTGGTGAACCTGTCTTGGTTTATTAGTGGTTCATAGTTGATATACTGAGAAGGTGTAACGGGATTTTCGGGGAATGGTTTTTGTGATGGGTTTTTGTTTTAAAAAAAAATTATCCCCAGAATCTTACGTTACGTTAACGCTCCTGGGAATTGGGGTGTTACATATGTGGATGGCATACTTTTCATAGGAAATGATGTTCCTGCCTCTCAAAAGGTGAAGGAATGGCTGTAATTAACACTCAAAATTTTTAGACTTAAATATGATGTAATAATCGTGATTTTTGGATTACAAATCTTATTAAATATAGTTTTGGATTTTAAATATAGATTTTGATTTCAAATCTTATTAAATATAGCTTTGGATTTCAAATTTAACTTTGGATCATTTTGAAGTCCAAGTCCAAGTCTTTTGCGTAGCCATCGAGATTTTTTAGCCTCCAAGTTTGGGACACTTGGCCTCAAATTATTGGCCACACATGGAAAGTAATAATAAGGCCTCATGATTATATGGGACACATGGCACCATTTGATAAGAACACATGGATAGAAATGATTATATAGGACACATGGAAGTCATGATGAGTGCCAAATAATTACGTGACACATGACAAGTTATGATTTGTTGAGTAATTCTATAAATAGGACATTTGGGTTGAGTTTTGGGCATTTCAAATCATTTGAAGCCAAGTTTATGCCATATTGAGAGGTATAAAGGTGAAGAGTGAGAGGGAGAGATTCTACAAGAAAAACGAGGGAAATAGGTGAAGGAACAAAAAAGATACGAGCCTTGCCAGAGAAATAGAGCATCAATGGATTCGAGGCCTGAATCACCAGAAAACAGTAAGGTAATTCCATCTTTTTTATATTCCTATAGAGGGACAAAATAAGAGCATATAGGGAAAAACGATGGTCGAATCGGAGTTAAAACGAGGGAGATATGGCCGAAAAACCAAAAGGGTGCAAAGTTATCGCGAAAATTAAGGGCGGCACGTGTAGTTCACGTGTCTGGAAGTGGCTGCGCGTGAAGGTGCGTGAGCCACCTTCTGTCAGCGGGTGAGGGTGCATGACAACCCCTTATCTAATTCCCTACAACCCTATGTAAAATTATTTTAGGTTTAATTCATGAAAATATGTATTTTCTGCAGAAAAGAAAACCCAATATCGTGTGAAACCTTAAACATTCAAATCTCCTCAAACCAAGTTGAGGTAAGTACACTATGAACAATCTACGATGTTTAAACATGTTCATGAATCATGTTTATGTGGTCCCTCATGTTATGTTTTAAGCAAGTTTCATGTTCTCAAGCGAGTTACGGGACTAGGGTTTAGTAGCACTACGCACGGAGGTTCTTACCCCTACAAGTTGGTAGAACCTATCGTGTCCCCCTTATGTTATACGTTCATGTTTCAAGTTCATGTCATGACATGTTTAAATATGCCTGATGGTTATCTTGTACTTACTGAGATTTGCGTAATCTCACCCCTTATGTCCCCCCCTCTAAGTGATCATGAATGAGGAAATCGAGGCGTGGACATGGAGCGTGGTGGCTCTTTAAAAGGAATTTTCAATAATTGAAATCTTCTTTCTCTCTTTTTGTTTTAGAAATATTTTCAGTATTAAACTCTTATGATATATGTACACTATTGCTACATCGTATGCCCTTAAAGCTTATATAAGTTTATGAAAATGTCAAGTCTCATTTTTATGTTCAGATTTCTTAGTATGGATGCTATTGTTACAGAGCATACTTTCCAAGTCTTTCTTTCTTCTATTGAAGCCATGTTTTCAGTATCAAAATTTATATTTACATGAAACACCCTCTGAATTTTATTATGTTTGAAACTTTACTTAAGTTTACAGAAGTTTTGTTTCTTAAGTTTTCTTTTTTGTTTGCACTAAACCTTGAAGTTCATATAAATATTATTATTATTATTAAGCATGTTTTTAAGTTACAGGTGTCACAATGGCTCTCCAAGAATTTCTTAATGAAAGACTTAGGTGAACCAACCTACATACTTGGCATAAAGGTCTATAGGGATAGATCTAAAAGTTTGCTTAGACTAAGTCAAAGTACGTACATAGACAAGATTCTAAAAAGGCTTAGTATAACTAAGGCAAAGAAGGGGTTCTTGCCTTCATCTCATGGCATCAATCTCTCTAAGGACATGTGTCCTAAAATGCAACAAAAGAGAGATAGAATGAGTAAGATTCCTTATGCATGTGTTATGGGATCTATTATGTATGCCATGCAATGTACAAGGATAGATATCTCGTATGCTTTGAGTGTTACAAGATACAAGGAAAATCTAGGAGAGGGTAACTGGACGATAGTTAAAGCTATCCTTAAGTACTTGAGAAGAACTAAGGATGCATTTCTGGTAAATGGAGGAGAAACTGAGCTAGTAGTAAGGGGTTACTATGATGCTAGTTTCCAATTGGATAAGGGTGATTTTAGATCCTAATTTAGTTATGCCTTTCATCTTAATGAAGCAACAGTTAGTTGAAAGAGTTCCTAGAAAGAAATTGTTGCGAATTCTACAACTAAGGCAGAGTATATTGTAGCTTTTGAGATAGCCAAGGAAGCAGTTTGGATCGAAAAGTTCATCTCTGAACTTTCTATGGTTCCTAGTATTGTTGATCTAGTGGCCCTTTACTGTGATAATAATGGTGTTATTGCTTTAGCAAGGAACCAAGGTCTCATTAGTGATCCAAGCACATACTTTGCCATTTTCACCTGATTTAGGGAAATCATTGGGTAAGGTGATGTGAAGAATTACAGAGTAAACACGGGTGATAATGTTGTCGATCCATTAACCCAAGCACTTGAATAGCAAAAACATGATGGTCATGTTATGTCCATAGGCATTAGGCTTATGTCGGATCAATTGTAGTACAAGTGAGAGATTGTTAGTGTATGCCCTACAACTTAAGTGTTATATTGTACTTGATACATTAAGATATGATATATTTGTTGAGTAATATATCTAGTTGTTTCATGTTCATGTTATCTATTGACAAGCTTTGTCTTTTGTATTTATTTATTCATTTAGTAATTACTTAAATATAAGATGCCTAAAGAGAAAGTCCCTACATTTACTCTGTGTAGAAAGGAATTTGAGGTGTGACTTCAATTGTAAGGTCCTTGATACACCTAAGAGTACAACCTTAAACCTGTCCCTGGTCAAAAGTGTCATCTACACATGACATCAATGACACAAAAAGACCGATGTGTGTTATGTTGTTACCTTTAGGAAAGGTAGTAGTTGATCTCATAGACTACAGGTATGGGATACCTAAGCTAGTACACATGTGCTTGTTAGTGAGTACAAGTTCACTGGATAGTGACCTAACCAAAAGGATTCCTTGTGGATCTTGCAAAAGTGTCTAAAGAAAACCTCTAGTGGCGGTTGTGCAAGTGATCCTTTAACTTAAGATCACCACTGTATCTTATGTGTGGATTCATATGCTTTGACATTGTTAAGGAAACATCTCAATAAGGGGTGTGAGTATAGCACTGATTGGGTATGCTATAAAGCATGTGAAAGCATTGTGTGAACCAAGACAGGATTCATCAATCCCTGATTTGGGGAGATATGTCTCAAATACCGTATTCTCTTTCTTAAATACATTTCCTTAAACCTCAAATACCGTATTTCAAAGAGAAACCCCCCAACCTATCCTTACAAATGCGGAAGCGATTATCGAAACCTGATATGGTACATTCATTTTAATCATAACATAAGAATCTGTACCATTACATCATATCTTTAACAGCCTTAATACATAAACACATGGGTACTCGTTTCCTGAGATAACATCTAAACACCCTAGGTGCAATCAAATGATACCTCAAATACATAGCCATTTCCCAGTTCATCTAAAACATATTTGGATAGACAAATTATAGGAACCACCTGTAACGACCCGCTCCCACTTACGGGCGCCACCGGTAAATAATCGACCGGATTACTCACCCGACAAACCACAACTGAAGGGTAGGACTATGTTTCAACAGGAAACGCCCTAGGTGGGAACTAGGCTTCGTCCTTCCCTTCGCTCCACTCAGGAATCGGTCCCAACTCAAACAAGAAAAATCCAGTGGACCAAGACCCGAAACCCGAGTGAGCTTCACCTCTCTTCAGCTCGCCCCATAGCAAGCCAGAGGTAACCCAGGCACGAAGCTAGCATACAGACACTTCGCTGAGTATTGGAGATTTATGAGAACATACCTTGTTGATCCTGACTCGGTCCGAAACTTAGCTTTACCGACTATGCCACATTCAACAAGCAATATTAAAAATACATAACTCGGGCAACACAGCTAGTTGCCACAACGGCCTCCCAGCACTATCCCTGCTTGCATCCAGACTTGCATCATCTACACATGAGGTAAAACCTCATGAGTCATAAAGACTCAGTAAGGGTGCAATGCATGTAAATATGAATATAATCATGTTTATGTATGCCAATGCATGCAAATGAGGCTAGGTCCACTCATCCTCACAACCCACTAAGGTTTGAGGCATCAACCTATCAGCCCCTACCACACTAGTCCTCCATATGGCCATTGGTCCACTAGGTCTTGCGTCACACAAGATATAACCACTACATGCCAATGCAACATAAAAACATTATCAAGCATATTTACCAACTTACAAAGCCACCTCCACATGGGGCCATCCCATACCTGGCTGGAAGCCTCATCTCTGCTTCGGCACGAACTCCAGCCCGGACTCTAAGCTCTTCTAGGATTACCGCCTTCCCGGTCGAACCTAGAGGCAAACACAAAAACCCAACCCATTAACATCCGGCATTAACCCAATGCCCTCAATTTCGCCACACATCGCAAAATCACCATCAACACTATCTCCAAACAACCAACCACGGCATACATCAGTTGTTTAATAATTTCCAAACAACCCCACCGGATGGTTCAATTCAATCAATACTACACAATTCAGTATCTCAAATAAGAGAAATTAACTTGAAAAGGAATTTAATTAATTACCTTAACCAATCTGGAGGGAAAATTCAAAAAATGCCCAACCTGACAATGCCTCATGGGAGGCCACCTTGTGCTCAAAATCCCATTTTCGAGCTTCTGGCACGCTCATCGAGCCCCAAAATACTTTCCAGACTTTTCTCCCACTTTCTTGGCTTTTTTTCTGCTATTTTTCCCCTTTCCCATATTTTCTTTCATTTTCTTTTCTTATTTTTCTTTTTCTTCTTTATTTTTTTTTCTTTTCTTCCTTGTTTCTTTCTCCCGCGCGTAGCCACTATTCACGCTTCTTCTTCCTTGCACGGCTGCCCTTCCTTCTTTTTCACACATGGTCGCTTCTTCCAGTCACCAACCATAGCCACGCCGGTCGACGCTGCTGCTTGCACCGCTGCCAGCACCTTCGCGCGCCACCACCTGCTCGCAGCCAGCCATGGCTGTAACCAACGGCCATTAACGGTCGCTGAAGCTTCCACCGACGCCGACCCTCGCCTCAGTTGGTGCTCACACGGCCATCACCGGTCGCTCTTACCTCAGCCTCCATCGAAGCCCAGCTCGCTTCAATCATCGGTCGTTCCAGCTTCACCGCGCACGGCAGCCTCCATCGCAGCCATCACTGCGGCTTCCCGCCATTGCCGGCCCACAAATGCACCGCCACTGTTGCGCGCAGCCACCATTGCCAGCTTTCGAAGCTCCTGGTGAGCCACCGCGTGCCTCTGCCTCAGCCATGGCAGCCACCATCTCCCGCGCGCAGAGCCACCAGCCGGCCTCACTTGCGCATTGATGCTGCCTCTCCAGCGCTTCTGGCCGCGGCTTCCATGGCCGATTGCCCACCCACGATCGGGTCTCTCGCTCGCCTCTGATCTCTCTCTCTCTCTTTCACTCTCATTCGCAAGCTCTCTCTCGATCACTCTCTTCTTCCCTCGGCTCTTACTCTCGGCCACAAGCTCTCACTCTCCTCTGTTCTCTGTCTCATTTTGAAATACCAGAGGTGACATTTAGGAAGCTTCAAAGAAGCTTCCTCTCCCGCGCACACACGATCACTTATGCACCCACATATATACATATTATTACATCTTTGCCCCTCTCAAATTTGCATAATCTCACTCTGAATCTTGCTTCACAAACAAAGGCAATTTAAATATCAGGGGAGGAAGCTTCCTCCCCACCTTCGCACCCTCATATATATACATATATATAAATAAATTAATTTACATATTAATCTCCATTAATCATATTAATTCCACTTAGGAATTTAATTACACTTGAGGATTTTTATAAATAGCACTTTGACCCTCCAATGCTTTAATTAATTACTCTTAAGCCACATAATAACTTAATTTATCAAAATTAATAACCGACCGCTACTCGGGAATATCAACCTTGTCCCTACGCTGGCACGAGACCTTTATTCGACCCGAAAACACTTAAGGGTTGCCTTACTCAGAAAATCGAACCATCCCTAGGGTCCCCTCTGCTTCCAGGAGGTCCCGTCCGATTATTCGGTATTGGCACCCACTCGGGCTTATACATAATTTATTCCGAAATTTATTCTCAATCGGACCGCTTCCAGCATCATTATCCTCATCTCGAGACGCTCACCAATCCCTTGCCTTTTCTCTTGGACATCCAAGTCCCGAGGCACTCCCAGCTGCCAATTCGGCAAATTTCATTAATTAATTTCTTGATATTTACCCTTGGGCTTCCCGGGCCACCCGGGATCCTTTCAAAATAATCCAAAATTTATTTATTTTCAATACCATGTAATACTGGGTATTACACCACCTGCTAAATCTATTGGACACGTCACCCCGTGCCGTCATATCTCACTCATCTCCTTGCCTAAACTGCAAGTCTCAACTGAAACGTTGAATGTTCCAAGGGCATAACCCATTAGAAGATGAAACTTCTAGTGAGGGTCCAAAAACATATATATGAATGCATGATGTAATAACATGAACAAACATTTGCCCTAGTGTAACTTCCTTGGCCCACAAGTCCGGCATGGAACTAGGTAGAATCTTGGCACCTTCGGTAAGATAATCTTAACGTTATTCCATCAATTGCCCTTGGGAAATTACGGCTACACTATCAGAGTGACATCCCAATCCCATGCACGTATATCAATATGCCAATAATATCGTGCCAAATAAATCACGACTTTCCATGCAATCTGACAAAATGATCATAACATTCATAAATAGCATGCATATTAAGCAATCAAATCATAAATATAGGTTCTTGGAATAAAACCACTCACATTTTCACGAGATTTAAAATACCTTGAAAAATGCTCACTATCTCGATATGTGTGCCCAGCCTCGATTTTCATGTCAAACCTCAAAAGTTGCACCAATCACTTATCTCGAGCACAACAATCCTATTAATCATATTTATCACAAAATATTTCAATATTCCAATTTCTTCATATTTTCCTTCATTTTCTTCCATTTTCCTTTCTAAAAATCCGAATAAATACCTCTTTAACTATTTTCTCAAATCTCTTTCCACAACAATTCATAATATCCTATGAACTTCAAATGAAAATTATTGAACTTACCCGGATGCTGCGTTTTCACGCTAAACGAGGCTATTTGGCATGAAAACTGAGACATCAAGAAGCAAATCCAAATCTTCTTGCACAGACTTCAAGATCACATTTTTCTAGGAATTTAGAGGTTTTTCCCAAATTTTTAGGCCACTCCATGCGCTAGGGCGAGTGGTCGCGCGTAAAGGCCAACGTGTGCAGCCACTCGCCGGTCATCTTCTCCAGCGACGGCTAGCCTGCGATGCTGGTTTTCTCCACCACTTGGTTCTTCTCAACCAATCGATTAGAATGGCACCTTCCTCAGCCTGAAAGAAATATCAGAAACCCCTCAACGGGTTGGCCAAAGCTTCGGCTTGGCTGCTCGCCTCCTCCAGCGAAGCCTCGAAACTCTATCAAACCATCACAAAAATTCTTCTAACTTTTGAGAAATGATTCTCAAGCCATGGGAAACAAAAGCCCCATGGTTTTACCTCTCAATTCGTTCAATATCATGGCCGATTTGAAGTTCCATTTCTCCAAAACCCTCGGCCACATCTCGGCCAAATCGAGCTTCAAAAGGCCTTTAGCCGCTTAACCCGACCCCTTAGGCATCTAACCCTCACCTGGATTAACCTCGATGCAGCCTTATCCAACCAAAAATCCAAGTTGCAGGTGTCACGACAATCCGACCAACTTCTTGGTTAGTTTTTCTTGAAATCCGGCCACCCCAATGACCATTGTCGCCTCATGCCTTTACCAAAAAATATCCCCGACCATCCCTTGGGCAACCCCATGGCTGAAACAGCCGAAATCGATGACCAACGACCTGCTGGTCGATTTCCCATTGCCCACATTTTTCCTTAATTACATTTTGGCCCCTCAAACTTTGGCTTTCATACTTTGGCACTTTTCACTTAGCCCCTGAACTTTCCAATATTGCCATTAAGACCCTCAAGTCCTAAAACATCCATTTGACCCCTGAAGATTCTGAAAAAAAAAGTCATTTCGACCTCTTTCCAGGAATTTTGAAAAACTACACTTAGGCCGAATCTTCATTTTGGTCGTAAACCCTTTTGTTTCTTCCTAAAACTAATGAAAGGTTATTCCTCATGAAAAACCAAAGCCCCCTCAAACTTCCATTGACTTCTTGGAAGTTGCCTATAACAATTCAATTTTTCAGCCTAGATGGCAACTGTATTTTAGCTGTATCGAAAACTGTTCCCGATCTAATTTATTTCTATACCATAAATCCTATCTTGGGATGCTAGTCAATGCCAAATCATTTTCCTTTGGCATCTCGGCTTTAGGGCATTCCCTGCAGTCGATTCGGTCATACATAGCGATAAGAAATTACCCTATATCCTCAATTTATCTACAAATTCTTTTTTGGCCCCAAGATAAATTACTCTTGAGTCCTTTAGAATTTCTCGGGTATTAAAATTATGCTACACTCTATTCCGAGGACCTATGGTTCTTGGAAAAGTTTATTGACAATAAGCCAATCAATCTTCCTTCCATTATATGCAACAAAATGGTAAATGCCCGTGCTCACTTCAAGCAATCACTTCCCTACGGTTGCTTACTTTCATCATTTATCCAATCCAAATTTCCAAATATCCAATCTTCATCCATTCTTCCTGAATCAAAACTCACTCTTTTTAATCATATGTCTCTTACCAAAATGGGATATCGATATAATGATCTCACTCAAAAATTCACCAAAATAGTCCATTGTCATCAACGATATAGCTATGAGGTGGAACAAGAAGCTGAGGAAGAAAAGGAAGAAAATGACGAAGAGGAAGACGAGTACGACGATGCTCCTACTGCCTCCGAAGCTGGCCAATCCTCATGGGTCACACTAAACATGTTAGCATCACTTCAGTCTACCATGGCTGAAGGCTTTGCCTCCATGACTCAGATGTTCGATGATGTTTTGGCTATACAAACCTCTTTCGAGACTCAGTTGCAATCTTTAAATGACATGGTCGACAAAAATCATCACCGAACGAAGGAGTACCTTGACAGTCTTAGAGGAACAAATAGGAAATTTAGAAGAGCTGGTAGTTAGCCACCCGAGGGCTAGTTCTCCTGTTTCCCTGATCCCCTAGATTTTAGATGTTTAACATTGACTATCTATTTATTGTTGTTTTGGATATTTTGGCATGTATTACCTACTGGATGTTTTGGTATTGAATTTCCATTTGCTTTCACTTTGATATCGTGTTTGCCTTCATGGATGTTCTTGTTTGTTTAAGGGTGATCATATTTTTTGTTTATGATAAAAAGGGGGAGAAAAATGATTGTATTCTCACTTTGAAAATGAATCATGTTTTAATCTCAAAAACATTTTAACCTACCTATCACTTGAAATCAAGGTTTTTTTTTTTTTTTTTTACAAAGTCTTGAAGCACTAATGGTTGGTAACACCAAACATTGTGTTGTGATGTCTCAAGCAAAGCCAAAAGAGGACATAACGCCCTAAGGTTTGTTTCCTACCTCCTGTACACAATTAAGGGGGAGTTGAAAAGGTTTTCAAACTAGTATTCAATTTCTTTCAAAGGTTTTTATCATTATCAAAAAATAGGGGGAGAATTGTTGTATCATACTTTTTGATATATGAGAAAATGTGTTTGATGAAAAACCAACCTTAGAATGAAAAACCCTTTATAAAAATCTCATATTTCGAAATAAATTTTTCATATTTCAAAACAAGCATGTTTAGTATTTTTGGCATGAATGTTCAAATCTTTTAAAATCTCAAAATTCATGCATCATGTTTCGAAACCAACTTTCCATGTTTCGAAACATCATTCTACCATGTTTCTATACATGTTTTGAAATATCTTTTGATAAGGTTTCATTGTTTGCTAAGTTTATATGTTATATTTCGAAACCTGTTTGAAAACTAAGCATATGTTTTAAAACCTATATAACATGTTTCAAAACCTCTGTCATCTCTGACAGCAGAGTATTTAAAAATTTTGTTTAACATGTTTTGAAACATGTTTCTAAAGTATATTTTGAAACCTTCATATCATGTTTTAAGACATCTAACTCTATCAGAAGAATATTTGAAAAATTGTCATGCTTTTGCACTTTAAATCAAAAGTTATTTTAAGAAGTCACTTTTTGTCTGAATCTCCATTCCCTGATGTTTTGATTTCAAATATTTGGTAAGTGGAGAGTAAAACAAAATAATTTTTTTTTAAAGCAATGTCTCCCTCTCATTATGTCTCTTGGTGCATATTTAGTTGTAAAGGCTAAATGTTTCGAAACATGGTATGTATGTTTCGAAACCTACTTTTTCATCTTGTATCTAACGATTATAATTAGCCAAAACTCTATCTCTTTGATATATATATCAGTTCTTTGAAAACAAGAAGCACCTCTTACAAGTATACACAAGTTTACACATTTACGAGAGATATTCAAGCTCTCCTCACTCCATACCAATAGGTTTGTAATAACTATTTGGTAAGGTATTTAAATACATTCAAATTGTTGGGTTGTAAAAGATAAGTGATATTTATCTTGTTGTAAGGTTTGAGTTGAGCTCGTAAAAACTCATTATGTAAGGTTTTAGGGTGAACCATGATAAAACTCTTGATATCATTGATCGCTAGTGAAAGTGATTATGTTTGCAAATCCTTCAAATGGTTAAGCTTGAAGGTAGTGGAGTAGGCGGGTGTCGAACCACTATAAATCTCATGTGCACTTGATTTCTCATTCTTACTTGTTGTTATCTTTATTCATGCTTTCAAAAGAATCATTTTTCAAAATTTAAAGGAGTTTCAAAATTAGCAAAATAGAGAGGAAGGTTTCGAAAAATATCATAGTAGATTTCGAAACATACTTGACAGAAAGTTTGGTTTCGAAACATACTTACCTATATTTTAAAACATACATATCAGAAAGGTTTATTTTGAAACATACTTCCTTATGTTTCGAAACATAGTGTCTTGCATGGTATAGTTTTTTTTAATCTATAGAAAATTTATTCAAATCCCAATTCACCCCCTTCTTGGGATATACTTGCCATTATATAGAACTAACAATTATTGGCATATTGATACTTGTGAATGGGATGAGATGTCGCCTTGATAGTGTAACTATAATTCCCCAAGGGTGTTGCTGGAACAACATATAGGAGTATCCCGTTGCATTGTGTGCATGTCGGGATGACTGCCTAGGTTTCCATGCCGGGCTAGATTACCAGGGAAGTTACACTAGGGTATCTTTTTATACATATCCATGCATCATTCATTCATATTTTTTTAACCCTCTCTTATAAGATTCATCTTCTAATGTTAGACATTTGTCCCTGAAATATTCCACGTTACAAAGGAGATTAGCGATTAGAAGGGCAAAGTGATGATTGAAGCTTGAGCGTGGTGGAGGTTGTGTTGGGTCCTAAGCCAAGGCTAGGACTAGTTATCCAATTAGTTTTGTTTATTTTCATTAACAGTTATTGTAATGATATGATGGATGAACGATATATATGAAATTACTTATGTATTAATTTATGAGATTTCATGAGGTTCTAATTATGCCTTTTATTAATAAGTTTATCGTTCCTTAGTTTTGTTTTGGGGATGTTATTCTTATGAGGGTATCTTGAGGATTTCAGTATGAACTGTGAATGTATGTGAGAAAAAAAGAATCCTAGCATAATAAAATGCCCTGAAGAGGCGGGATGTTATAGGTTTTGTGCCTAAGGGTTACAAATAGCCCTTATGTGGTTCCTTTTATTAGTGTAGGAGGTCTAGACCCAATCAAATTGGGCATCACTACAAGAATTTTGGATTTTAGCGACGGAATATTTCCGTCGCTGAAGCAATCGTCGCTATCTTTTTTGCGACGGATCTGTCGCCAATTTAGCGAAGGATCAGCGACGAAAAATTTCCGTCGCTAAATGTATTTTTTTTTAAATTTAGCGACGGAAATTTTCATCACTATTTTAAAAAAAAAATTAAAATTTATTTTAGCGACGGAATATTTCGTTGCTATTTTTAAAATTTTTTTATAAAATATATTTTTTATTTTTAAAATATGAAATTAAAAATTTAAAAAAATTAGCATATTTCGTCGCTAAAGCATATTTATAAATAAAAAATAAAAAATAAAAAATAATAATAATAATTAAAAAATAAAAAAATATTTACACTACAATCCTGACAAACATAAAATTATTGAAAAAGAAGATAATTAATTAATACTTAAATATTTAAACTTTAAATATAATCAAAAAAAGAATAAAATTAGAATCCTAACAAACATTTCTAATAATTTATTGAAAACAAATAAAATATATAAATAAATAAAATAAAACACCCAAAAAAAGAAAGAACCATAAAAAATATATTAGCAGCAAACAACATAATAAATAACTTTTTAATGAAATAACATAAACAAAAACATATAAAAGAAATAAAAGAACATTGTAAATAACTTTTTAATGAAATAACATAAACAAAAACATATAAAAGAAATAAAAGAACATTGTAAATAACTTTTTAATGAAATAACATAAACAAAAACATATAAAAGAAATAAAAGAACATTTCTTTCACTGAAAAAACATAAAAAAGAAATAAATAATTCCTTTCTTTTTTGCTTGAAAAAAAAGTAAAAAAATTTAAATAGAAAAAAATAAAGTAATACTGAAAAAACTTCAAATTTACTTAAATTTAACATGAGCTGCAAACAAATTTTAAAAATAAAAAATAAAATAAATATCAAAAAAATAAAAAAAATAATTTAACCTTGGCGAGGGCAAGGGTGAGGGGCTGCGAGTGAGAGTGAGCCGCGAGCGAGGGCGACAGAGTGAGCAAGCGAGAGATGAGGGCAAGCCGCGAGCGAGAAATGAGGGCGATGCAGCAAGCGAGAGCGAGAGGGCGGGGGCGAGGGCAAGGCCACGAGTGAGAGCGAGACAGTGAGTGAGAGGCGAGATCAAGCGAGGGCAAAACAGCGAGCGAGAGCGGGGGGAGGGTAAGTCAGCGAGCGAAAGTGGGGGTGAGGGTGAGATGAGAGGGTAAGGGCAAGAAGCCAGAGAAAGCTAGAGAGTTAGAGAAGGTTAGAGATTTGGAGAAGGGGGGGACTTAGGGATTTGGGGGGAGGTTTGGGGACTTAGGGATTTTTGGGGGGAAGGGCAGGGGAGGGGGGATTTGGTTAAGAAAGAGGCTAGGAGTTTGCCGCCTCTTGGATTTTTTTTTTTTAATATTTATTAATTAAATAAAAATAATATAATTTATAAAAAAATAGAAATAATTTTTTAATTGATAAAAATAATGTAATTTAAATAAAATTTTATTATTAAATAATTTAAATAAAATCTTATTGTGATTATCTAAATATTTAATTATATTATAAATCTAATAATTATAATAAATTAATTTGATATATTGAATTATTTATTAATAGTTTGTTATCTTAAAAAATTAGTTTTTTTCTATAAATAAAAATTATACTAAACGAATTTCAAATTACTGAATTTCATCTATAACTCAGAGACAAAATTAAAGAGCATAAATAATAAAGAGATATATTTATTTTTTTCTTGGTCAATATTAATACTTTATACATAACACTTAAACTTGAAAAATAAAAATTAATCCCTATAGTTTTTTTATAGTATAACTATTAAGGAGAAAAATCATTCCATATCTTCATCCGAAAACCATTTCGAACTTATCTTGATACTCTATTATCCTGATCAATACATGTCACTTCTCTAGTTGTTTATTATGAATGACTTAATTTTACATTTAATTGTGTTATAATGTCTATATATTAGATAGTGACATATGATATTATTATTAAGTATAAAACAAAATATCATCCATATATTATGGTTTTTAAATTTTTCAGGTTAGCGAAAAATTCTCTTATTTATAAAGAAAAAGAGATTGACAAATAGCTCCTAGACTCCTTTTTATATAATGCAATCTCTCAATATTGTTTTATTTTTATGGTTTCTAAAATTTAAAATAAAGAAAATTTCAATAATATTATGATTTTTAAACTTTTTATTTATTTTCAAATGTAGTGTTTATTTACATTTTGTACACATTTAATAAATATTACAATAATTAATTATTATACATTTAATATATTTTATATTTTATACACATGAAATATATTAATTGATATAGTTAGAATTTAGCAATATTATGATTTTTAATATTAATATATTTATTTAAATTTTATAAATTAATTTTTTTATATTCATCTCATGTTTAAATGTATATTTATTTTTTTATAAAATTTAAATATTTATATATTTAAATATTCATCCCAAATTTAAATATTTATAAATCAATTGAATAAAAAAAATTAAAAATTAAAAAATTGAAGCGACGGATTTGGATAATCCATTGCTAACTTTAATTTTTTAATTTTTTTGTTATTTAAATTAATTTTAATTTTAAATTTTTTATTATAAAATTTAGCGACGAAAATCTATTTTCGTCGCTAAATTTTAATAATAAAAAATTTAAAATTAAAATTTTATTATAAGTATTTAAATTAATATTAAAATTAATTTTTTATTTTTAAATTTTGGGACGGAATTTATTTTCTTATCTTAAAAATAAAAATTTATTTCTCATCTCGGCATATGGTGATGTGCTTCTAGCTGTGAACGATGAGCTTATTACCTATAATGAGGCAATGTCTGTCATTGACTCTAGGTTATGACAGATGGATGATAAAACAACTTTCCTTAAAGGAAATCTGGTCGAGGATGTGTATATGACACAGATTGACGGTTTTGTTACCCATGAACATGCAAATAAGATTTGCAAGTTGCAAAGGTCCATTTATAGACTAAAGTAAGCATCCCGAAGTTAAAATCAATATTTTGATGAAAAGATCAAAAGGTTTGATGTTTTCATAAAATGAAGATAATCCTTGTGTTTACAAGAAGATTAGTGGGAGCGTGGTGGTCTTTTTAGTCCTATATGTGGACTATATATTGCTCATAGGGAATGGTGTTCTCATATTGCAATTAGTTAAAAGATGGCTTTCAAAATATTTTCTCCATGAAAGATTGGGAGAAACAGCCTATATTCTGGGAATAAGGATCTATAGAGATAGATCCAGGAGGTTGCTAGCACTCTTCCAAAGCGCGTACATTGACAAGATGCTAAAGAGGTTTAGCATGGAAGATTTTAGGAGGAAAAGTCTTCCATGTCACATGAAATACATATCTCCAAGGCTATGTGTCGGAAGACACAAGATGAGAGAGATAAGATGAGTCAAGCACCATATGCCTTGACTATTGGCTCGATCATGTATGCCATGTTATGTATGAGGCCTGATATTGCATATGCTTTGAGCATATGTAGTAGATATCAAGCTGATCCAGGTGAGAAACACTGGATTGCTATGAAAAACATCCTTAAATACTTATGAAGTACTAAAGAGATATTTTTACCATATGGAAAATGAGAGCTTATCGTGAAGGGGTTCACAGATGCCAGTTTCCAATCTGACCATGATGATTTTAATTCATGTATAGTTGAGATTCATATTCTGTCTAAATGGTGGGGCCATGAGTTGGAAGAATTCCAACAAGAGATAGTGGCAAATTCAACAACTGAAGTCGAATACATAACAAGCTTCGAAGCAGCTAAGGAGGTTGTATAGATCCGTAAGTTCATTGATGAACTTAAAGTGGTGTTCAATATTGTTGATCCAATAACTATTATCAGGACAACAATGGAGTCATCACATAAGCGAAAGAAACACGGTCTCATCAACGGATCAAATTTGTATTGTGGCATCACCATTTGATAATGGAGATTATCAGCCGAGGTGACATATATAAAGAAAATGTCGATAGATGACAACGTCGTAGATCCCTTGACTAAAGCTCTATCCCTAGAGAAACATAAAAGTCATGTTCGATCATCAAGTATAAGATACATGAGTGATTGGCTCTAGTGCAAGTGAGAGATTGTTAGCGTAAGTGCTCTAGACTCAACCAAATTGGGCATGTTGTACACTGACAATTATAATTATGTTTATTATTGAATAAGGAGTTATTCAATCTCACAAGAAGTCATTCTATTAGTTTCTTGTTATTATTATAATGACTGGATGAAACTAGATAGAAGTCCATATGATGTATACTGTGATTAATCTATAAAGATGTGAGATGATGCATCATAATTTCAAGACATCATTAAATGTCTCAAGTCTTAGCAATGTCAAGAATGGACGTTGACAATTGCAGTAAGACTTGTATATGCTATGTTTTTGCTATGTGATAGTAATGGGGGTTTCACACCCATAGGAATGGGGATGCCTAGACAAGTACATAGATGACCAATGTTGGAGAACGTGTCACTGGACATGACCCGCCATGAGAATTCATTTTGTTTATATGTTGATGGTATTCTCATACGAGATGGGTGTAACTAATCCTTGGAACTGAGGTTGTCACGGTCATCTCATAAGAAGACCGGTATGCTTTGATATCATTTCGATGGGCCTAGACAAAGGCTGCACGTGGGAGATCGTTAGGTATATCGTGAGGCTTATGGAGATTCGTGCATAATCAAGATGAGACTCATCTATCCCTTGATAGAGGATGATGTATTTAAGGCACATTCGGTGAATATTTATTTTAAATCCATGGCTATTGTGAAAGAGATCAATAAGGAGTTATTGATTCACTTTCTATTAAGTGAAGATATCCGGATAACCGAAGAAAAACTCATGTGATCATAATTCAGTACAAAAAAAATGGCTTTTAGCGGTTTTTTTTTTTTTTTTTTTTGTGCATTTAACGGCGATTTTGAAAACCACCGCTAAACCAACCGTCGCGGAGCATTTAGCAGCGGTTTTCAGCAACCACTGGAATAACCGCCGCTAAGTAACATTTTTTGCGGCAGTTTAAGAACCACCGCAAAAAATTTCAAAAAAAAATTGAATTATTAATTTTTGGGCAATTTTTAAAATATTTAACGGCGGTTTCAAAATTGCTACAAAAATTAAAAAATATATTTTTTTAATTTTAGCGGCGGTTTCAAAATTGCTGCAAAAATTAAAAAAATATTTTTTTTTAATTTTAGCGACGGTTTCAAAATCGCTGCAAAATTAAAAAAATAATTTTTTAATTTCAACAGTCTTGGTCGCTCGAGGGCCCTAGCCTCCCTGGCGTGTGCACGCACACGGGAGCTGGCTCGCGCACGCACTTAACTCCTACGCGCCACGTGGCGTTGTTGGAAATTAATTCTCAGCCTCCCCCTCCCCAAGTTTCGAATCCCAGACATTCCCTATGCGCGCATGCGAGTGAACCATCTAATCTACGAAGCTCCCTTGTAATATATGCGCACATATAATTATATTTTATATTTTTTAATATAAATTAAAAAATATTAATTAATTGATTTTTTTTAAATAATAAAGGAATAAATTAAAAATAAATTAATTGAGTTAAATTAAACAAATTAATTCATTAAAAAATAAAAAGAAGATTTTATATATTTTTTAAAAATTATTAAAATTTTGTTAAATTTGTTTTTATTTTTTAAATTAAATTTTTTAATGAATTTTGTGATTAATTTAAATTAAATTTTAAATTTATTTTTAAGATTTTATATTTTTTATTAATTTAATTTTTAATTATTGTCTTAAGGAATTTTTAATTTTTTTAATGAATTTTGCAATAAATGTTAATTGAATTTTAATTTTAAATTATTTAATTATTTTTTAAATTTAGTGACAATTTTTCAAAATTGTCGCAAATATTAATTTAATTTTAATTTTGAATTATTTAATTATTCTTTGAATTTAGCAAAATTGTGGCAAATATTGATTTAATTTTTATTTTGAATTATTTAATTATTCTTTGAATTTAGCGGGGGTTTCTCAAAAACCGCCGCTAAATTCAATTTTTTTACGAATTTTGCGGCGATTTTGGAAAACCACCGCAAATGTTATTTTAATTATATTTTTTTAATTATTTAATTATTTTTGAATTTAGTAGAAACCACCGCAGAATTAAATTTTATTTTTTAATTGTTTAATTATTTTCTTAATTTAGCGATGGTTCTTTGAAAATCGCCGCAAAATTAAATGTTTTAGTGAATTTTGCAGCGATTTTTGAAAACTGCCACAAAATGTAAAAAAACCATCACAAAACACCATGTTTTGCGACGGTTTTCAAAATCGTCGCAAAAAAATCGTCGTAAAAAATCATTTTTTTTGTAGTGATCGAGCAACACATGCCAGACTTGAGATCACATAAAATACATTGACGAGATGATTGAATTACACAGTAACCACGCTCGTGAAAGGTTATTTGCGGATTATGAATCCTTCTAAATAATTGGATAGGCATGACGCTTTACTAGAGGCCAATCTTGTCTTATGTGTTCATACCAACACATTGCTAACATATTCGGAAGCCTAATAAGTCATACACAATAGGTACGGTCCCTGGTTTAAACTAAGAGAGCAGACGTATGGTTAAATGGGACACTTCGGCAAGAAATTATGCTGTCGTAGGTTCTCACAGAAAAAGAATAAAGAGACATAATGACGTCGATATGACGAGAGGTCGTCATAAAGGAAAGACTTTCCTAAAATGACAATTGATTAAATTATGATGGAGTTTCTAATTTAATAATTTTTTATTTGTTGGACTGTCAAATAGGAAATAAAATATATTTGGGGGCTTAAGTTAATATTTGGACTAAATTGGATTTGGGCCAAATATTAAATTAAATATTATATTTGGACTAAATTGGATTTGGAATAAATATTAAATAGTAAATATTATATTTTGGACTAAATTAGATTTAAGCCAAATATTAAATTAAATATTATGTTTGGGCTTGAATTAGATTTGGGCCAAAATATTTTATTTAAACTTATAATTAGATTTAGGCCGTTTAATTATATTTCTAGTTGGATTAGAAGAAACCCATTTAATTAAATTCCTAATTGGACTAAATTAAATGGGTTTACCCATATCCATTAGGGTTTAAGAAACCCTAGAGCTCCTTATAAATATCCCTTTATGGGTTGCCCAAGATATATGAGAGTGATTATTTTGTGTGGTTTTTCAAGAGTTGAAAAACAGTTGTTGTTCATTTTTCTCCGTTTCTTTTTTGCATCGATTTGAAACGTGGGTGTTCTTTTCTGTCCATACACAAGCTGCAAAAAGGAGAAGGAGTTAGCACTCCTATTCTACTCTCATTGCCAAAGGACGCTTGCCGCGTATCACGAGTTAGAGGCCAGATGATTGGACGGCTCGAATCCGTGAACGACTTGAAAATCTAAAAGTTAGATTTATTTTATTTGTATGTGAATGATTTGATTTTGACGTTGATCCAATTGCCGAGATCGGATCTCGGCAAAGTTCAAAATTTTTGAACTACATTGCTTGTCCCGTAGCAATCTTGCTTTACTTTCACCTTTTGTGACACACCGTGTGCCTCTCTTAGAAATTGATGTCGTTTGACGTGCATGAGAGAAAGCTTCCATGCCGCCCTCTTGAGCTAGCACTCTTTCATCCTTAGGGAAGTCACCCCTACAATGTTCTTGGATTACAAGCTCGCGTGGATATCGTTAGAGGTCAGGTGCTTGAATGACTTCATGATCACTACTTTTCAGGATTGGATCTTCACGTCAAGAGGTAATCATTTTCTATTGTTCTGTAATCTATTCCCTCGGAAAGATCCTAAAGGTATTTACAATTAAAATTTTTATTTTTCTCCTGCATTATGATCCGTAAATTCCTTCAGCCATGACCAACACGAATGCCACTTTTTTACCATAGGGGTACCGAGCCTCGACCCCATGAAGCACTTGGCAGACATAATACACTGGTCGATCTATTTGATTAGTTTTTTTCACAATACAATTGTAACCTGACTGACTCCTAGATAAAGGTACAATGTTTCTCCTATTTTGTGCCTAATGAGCAATGATATTTCTCGAAGATAGTACTTTAGGGCTTGAAATGCCTATTCACACTTATTATCCCATTGAAAATCCTTACCGCCTTTTAGTACCTAAAAGAATGGTAGACTTTTTTCAACGAACTTAGAGAAAACGGTTAAGACTTGCAGGACAACCAATTAATCATTGAACTTCCTTGACATTTGAGGGGGATTGCATGTCTAAGATAGCCTGAATCTTCTTCGAGTTGGCTTCTATTCCATGCTGCATGTTGAGGTAACTAAGGAACTTGCCTGACCTAACGTCCAAAGTGTATTTGTTAAGGTTGAGCAGCATATTGTATTGTCGACACACTGTAAAAAACTTGTGTTAACTTTTCCACCTAGGACTCTTCATGGTGTCTTTTGACTACTAGATCATGAACATAGGCCTCCATAGTGGCTCCCAATAGGTCTTTGAATACCTTATTAACCATCACTGAAAAGTGGCTCTCGTGTTCTTGAGCCCAAAGGGCATAATCCTATAATAATGTCTATTGTACCCCATCCTCTCTCTCTAAGAGATCTCATGGAGAAATGTTTCTCGGAAAGGGTACCTCTTGGTGAGATGTCTACGGAGGTTTTTTCGCGGCTCTCGGCAGGCTCTCTCCAAGAGGTCCGGGGAGGAGACTCTCGAAGAGGCATTCTCTTAGGAAGCCTTTTTTAGCATCCTCTTCGAGAGACAGCAAGGCATTGTACATGTGTCCCCAACCAATCATTGGGACCTAGACTTCTATAAAAGTCAAGACATAAAATGATTGGCAGGATCGAAACATCTAGTAACCAATCTAGGTTCTCTCAAACTTTCATTTCTGAAGCACTTTATACTTCTTTCTGCGACCTTTTGTTTTCCTACCTACTGACTTAACCATCAAAGGGTCTTTGCAAGAGATCCTTCCCACGAGCCTTATAACCTCTATCACGTGTTGCAGTTCTTCTGGAGGTTGAGTCTACTCCCTTTTGATCCCTCCAAGAGAGCTGTAGTCCTCTTAGAGGCCTTTAAAGCACCTTCTTGACAGAGGGTCCCACTCTTTTTGGAAGCCGATCGACTTCCTCTTTGAGGGATGTATTAGACCCCCTCCGAGAGTCATCTGCAGAGACCTAAGCACTAAGCCAGTATTCTAATTTCAAGAGAGCCCTTTGAGAGACAGTCTCTCCGAGAGATTTTACCCCTTCACTACAAAAAAATTGATGTTTTGCGCCGGTTTTCAAAACCGCCGCAAAACATGGTATTTTGTGGCGGTTTTAAAACCATCGCAAAATATGATTTTTGCGGCGATTTTTTAAAATTTTGCGGTGGTTTCATAAAATCGTCGCAAAATTCAGTAAAACATGTTTTTTTTAGGCGGTTTCTAAAAAATCATCGCTAAATTTAAAAAATAATTAAATAATAAAAAAATAAAATTCTGTTTCGCAACGGGTTTTTGGAAACCATCACTAAATTCAAAAAAAAATTAAATTAAAATTAAATTAACATTTGGGGCAGTTTCAAAAACCGCCGCAAAATTCAAAAAAAATTAAATTTAGCGACGATTTTTCAAAAATCGCGGCTAAATTTAAAAAAAATAAAATAATTCAAAATTAAAAATAAAATAATATTTGCGACAGTTTTGAAAACCGTCGCAAAATTCATTAAAAAAAATTAAATTAAGCGGCGGTTTTTGAAAACAGCCGCTAAATTGAAAAAAAATTAAAAATTAAAATTAAATAAAAATCTTAAATATTAAAATTCATTATTTTCATTAAAAAAATTAAATTTTTCTTAAGAAAATAATTAAAAATTAAATAAATATAAAATCTTAGAAATAAATTTAAAATTGCATTTAAATTAAATAGAAAAATTCATTAAAAATATAATTTAAAAAAATAAAAATAAAAATTTCGCAGATCAGGCGGTTCGCATGCGCGCGTGCGCACAAGAGGTCTTGGGTTCAAAACTTGGGGAGAGCACGCTGGGATTGAATTTCCAACATCTCCATGTGGCGCGTGCACAAGCGGCCATGTGGCACGCAAGGGCTAGGCGAGCGGGTTGGGCGCGGGCTGGCTTGCGCGGGCAATAAAAAAATTAAATTTTTAATTTTAGCGGCAGTTTCAAAACCGCCGCTAAAATTAAAAAATTAATTTTTTTTATTAATTTTAGGGACTGTTTTGAAACCGCTTCTAAAATTAAAATTTTATTTTTTTTAAAATTTTTAGGCCGCTAAATATTATAGAAACCGCCGCTAAACACTCTGCGACAGCTGACTTAGCGGTGGTTTTCAAAACCGCCACTAAATTACTTAGCGGCGGTTAAAAATTGCCGCTAAATACAAAAGAACCATCGCTAAATGCTGTTTTTTTTGTAGTGCTCCTTGAGAGGCACACCCTTTCCAACTAGGCCTTTCCACAGCTCACTTCTCTCAGGAAGCCTTCTTTCCGAGAGACCTCTCTCAGTGGCTATATTTTCAGACATTGCTATCTTACTTGGCTTCAAACAATGATTTCCCTCACTCTACAGCAATTTTTATTGTTGTATTTTTTGCAACAACAATGTCCCTATTTCTGTAATGAGAGAACTCTTCTCAGAATTAGGTGGAAACATGCTTATTTGATGGTATCTTGAGAAGGCATCTAAAAAGCTCAACATATGGTACCCCGACGTATCGTCCACCAGGTGGTCGATTCGTGGCAATGGGTAAGAATCTTTTGGGCATGCCTTGTTCAAATCAGTGAAGTTTATGCAGACTCACCACTTTTTGTTGGGCTTCTTCACCATTACAAGATTGGAGAGCCAATCAAGATAATGGACTTTATGAATGAATCCTACTTTTAGGAGTTTGTCCACTTCTTCCTTATGGGCCAGTAACCTGTCCGATGTTATGTTTCTTTTCTTTTCTCTAACACGTTTTGCTTCAAGCTTTATGTTTAATTGGTGGGAGATCACTTGCGGGTTAATCCCAGGCATATCCACAAGAGTTCATGCAAAAAAGTATGCATTATCCTGTAGGCAATGCATAATCTCCTATCTCTCCTCCGACGGTAATTGGTTTCATACGTAGACCATTTTTTTGGCATCATCCTCGTACAGTTTAATGGGATCAAGGGCTTCCACTTGCTGAGGCTTTGGGGATGCCTATTTTAAAATAGACATGGTCTCGACAATGGCTTGGGAAACCTCTTTGCCCTTTGCTACTTTAGTGGATGAAATATAACAAATTCAGGCCTTCTTCTCGTCACTTCTGACTTGGCCCACACCACTAGGAGTTGAGAATTTCATTAAGAGGTAACCGAGATGTATGATTTCTCTCATGTTATTAATGAGTGATCTCCCAAGAATGACATTGTAAGTTGTGGATATTGTCTTGATCACCATAAAAGCTTACCTGGCGGGTAATGCTATGAGGATGTGATCCTAGAGTTATTAGTAGTTGCACAGAACCTGTTACCGGTACTGCATCTCTAGTAAAACTATACAATGGAGAAGATATGGGTTGGAGACGATCATGCACGATGTGCATCTTCTCAAAGTAGTCTAGTAAATCAAATTAATGAAGCTACCACTATCCACAAGAATATGGTCAATCGAATGCTTGGCTATGATTGTTGAGATGAAGAGAGGGTCATCGTGGGGCATAAGTACATTTCCTTGGTTTGAGGTGGTCAAGGTAATGGGCTCTTCACTAGGTGTCATGTGGGCCATAGAGTCATCATGTAATGCCTGGCGAGCATATGATTTTCAAGCCACAAAAAAGTCACCAGCTAAGGTCTCACCCCCCAAAATGACATGAATATGCTCTTGTGTGGGCTCATTATCCATTGGGGGCACAAAGGTTTCTCCCATTTGAAGTATATCTATTATGCTAGAGGAGCCCTATATTGTTGATTTCCACCACCTTTAGTGTAATGACCCGAATTTAAGAATGTAATGTTTATTTTGCTTTAAGGTTGCGTGAGGTGCAAAATGTTATTTTTGGTGATTATTAATTAATTGTTGGGAATAAGTTGGAATATCCGAATTATATAAAGTTATATTTGAATTGGAGATTTGATATCCGAATGGGTGTTGATGTATTCAGATAGAGAGGTGAGGCATCAAGATGTGATGTGAAGTATTCGGATATGATGGTGGAGCATTATGTCTTATATTCGGATGGTTTATGAGGTATCTAGATGTGCTTTGGTTGATGTGTCTAGCACTCGGATGAGAAGAAAGCCTATTTGAATGTCTCTTTGGGCTATGTGAGTGATATCGAGATGGATTTAGGCTTATTCAAATGTCTTCTGTGAGTTTATGTGAGTAATATCTGGATATGGGGGAGTAGCATCCGGATTTGAGTGGAGTAATATCCGAATATGGAGTTTGGATATTCGGATATGGAGATGAATTCTGGGCAATTTCATCAATGTTTTGTATTTTGGTCATAACTCTCTTGTCCAAGCTCTGATTTAGGTGATTCAAGATGCTATGAAAATACAAGACAAAGATCTAAAACTTTCATGTTTTAAGTTTTAAGAGATTCGAGCTGCATCGAGGTGGAAATTGGGCTCGAAGTTGGCTAGAAATATCATTTTGGGTGATGCATCTGAATATGGGGTCTTTGCATCCGGATATGCATGTCCCATCTAGAAGTCTTTTTAACCTATCCAGATCATTTTTCTGGAAGCAAGTTTCCAGGCCATTTTCACGACCCAAACCTCAATTTTTCAAGCAGTATGCCGGATAATTTTTCGGGCATCATGGGCACACGTCTAAAACCTCTCATTTCTGTCTCCTCCCATATAAATAGAGTGAGTATTGAGGGAGAATGGATTTTTTGGCAGAGCTTGGTAGTGAGCAGGAAGAAGAAGAAGAAGAAAAAGAAGAAGAAGAAGAAGAAGAAAAAGAATGAGAGGTTTGGCAGCCAGCTTCTGGATTTTCTTTCTTCTTCCGTCAGGCAAGCATCTCATTTCCCCTTTTATCTTTCTTTCCATTAGTAAGCTTCCCATTCCTTTTCCTTTGCTTATGTAAGTTCTTTCTTCTTCTTCTTCTTCTTCTTCTTCTTCTTCTTCTTTGATTAGAAAGCTTTCTTCCATTGTTGTAAGTTCTCCTCCTTTCCTACTTGGGTTATTCCTTGCTATGAGTTTGATTTGTAGCTAGATATTCAGATAAGAGTAGAGGCATTCGAATGTGTGGGTTTGTGGCATGCAGGTATCCGAATATGCCTTTAGCATTGTGAAAGAGGCTTATTTGGATGTCCTCGATGAGATCTGGTGAGTGATATCCGGATATGGCCTGTAGCATCCAGATCTGTGTGGGATAGATCCAGATATGGTATAGGATATCCGAATATGGAGTTGGGTTCTTGGCAGTTTCATTACTATTTCGTATTTTAGCTATAACTTTCTCATATGAGCTCCGATTGAGGCGATTCAAGATGCTATAGAACAGAAAGAAAAAGATCTAAAACTTTCATGTTTTTAGTTTTGGCATATTCAGTCTGAATCAATGTAGAAATTGTGTTTTAATTTGCTATAATGGCTTTTTGAATCTCTATGGATGTAGTTGGAGTTTTATTAGAGGATTTATGGGAAGATTCTCTCTCTTTGGTATTTTAGATGGTTTATTTGAGGGTTTAGTTTATTTTCTTAATATAATGTTGAAAAATTGGAGGTTTCCCTTGGTTATTTCCTTATTGTGTGTTGATTTAGAGGTTATAGTTGGAGTTTTTAGATAAGCTTGTTATTAGTGGATTTATTGAGGTCTCCTCACCATGAGTCATAGATAATTTTATTTTGAAGATTTAATTGATGACTTATTAAGGATCACTGTAAGTTTATTATTGAGGACTTATGTGAGGATTTACACACTGTGAGTTATTGATGGTTTTTATTTGAGGATTATAAGTTTGTCTATTACTAGTTTATCCATTTTCCTTTCTATGAGATTTTAGATGTATATTTCGAGGACTTTAGGTTCTTTATTAGAGGATTATAGGCGTGACTTATTTTCTTACCATATGTGATTTACTGGTAGTTGTAAGTCAGACTTCTCTCATAATCTTGTTATTTGAGGATTTAACCACTGTTGAGTTACAGATGTTTTCATTCGAGGATTATAGGCCTGTTTCTGGTTAATTTCTCCATCTTGGTTAGATCCTTGCCAGATGGTGGGTCTTTTCTTGTGAGCTTTGAAGGGGTCGGTTCTCCCTTCTATTTGTTGTTGGAATGAAGCTAGGAACCTGTGGGTAGGTTCTTGTTAGAGGTTGTTGTGGCTGAGAGTATTTGCATGTGTTTCTTTTATTTGTAGTATCTTATTAGTTCATATGCATGCATGGGCTTGGGATATGCATATGAGGGTTTCATGTGACTCACTCTTGCTTCTCTTCATTCCACGTAAGGGCAAAGCTAAGTGTGGTGGCAAGGCTAGCAGTCCTTGAGATATCCCAATAGGTGGTGTACAGGGCAGTCCTAATAGATCTTGGTTTGGTGTGTATCTTGTGATTTTGTGCCATAGTCGTTTAGCACTTGAGTGCTTTGCACGACTTGTATATGTTTATGTATATACCATGTAACCGATTATCTTTTGTATGTATGCCTAGGATGTGAGTATTGCTTCCGTTGTCATCTCTTTTGTATGAGTTCAGGTGATCCTAGCTGAGCATGCATGGCAAGTCAGGGTGGTTTTATTTTCTATTTTCTTTACCCTTCATGGGCTCTTGTTTGGGTTCTTCAGCTTGGCCAGGGTATCTAGGTGGGGGTTTCACATTTAGGTTGTCCCCTCCCAAGACCGTGATTTTCCCTAAAAAAACACATCCTATTGTGTAGCCCTTGGCTGAAATGGGATGAACCTAAGCAAATTCAGGAAGAATAGGTCAAGTTTTCCTTCCTTCAGTAACTTCTCCATTTATTTGCAAAACCTACAACAATTTTCTATAGCATGTCCCTAATAGTGGTGAAGATGGCAGAAAGGTTATGGGTCCTTTCCCTTGTGCTCCTCAAGACTTGATGTGATAAGCCCTATTTGAGAAAGAGTAAGAGTAGGGGTTGGAGCCCTGGTCATGGGTGGCACAAATGTTTGGTGGCGATATTTGAGATAGTCGCTTGGCCTAGGGACCTTTGCATCAGGTTGTCTTCCTCTATCCCCAGTGGGTTGACTACTCTTCTTTACCCTTTCATCAGGTTGTTTAAAAGGATCGCATGTGTGCAAGATGTCTAACTATATGACATGTATGTTGCCCCATGCCAAACAAATCAACCAGTATAGTTTTCTGCTTGAGGGCTAGGGACTCCCTCAAAGGTACAAGGTTAGTTCCCCACAAAATGGTTGATACTGCAACTCTGACTAGTAAATCTTGGACCTCCAACTTAGCATTTCGTAAGTGGTCTATGTACTGTCTCAATGTCTCCTTAGGACATTGTTGGATATTGGGGAGATTTGTGGGGTCCTTCTTTCTTGAGGCATGGGCCGCAAAAGTTTCTATGAACTTTGCTCGCAGCTATTTGTAAGAAGTAATATATCCTACATGCAGCTCACTAAACTAGGCATGAGTATACTCTATCAAGGATTGTGGAAAAACTAGCCACAAGGTGGCATCACTCCACTTGTATAAGTACGCAACATATTCAAATCACTGGGCATGAAGAATGGGGTCTTCTCTCTAGCTATATTTTGAAGGTGCGAGAGCTTGAACTTAGGTGGTAGGGCGTGACTGAGCACGTCCTTGGAAAAAGGAACTCTCCTCGGTTGTCTATTGTCAAATATCGACCCTGTTATTTTCTTCTCAAAAACCTCTTCAATTAACTTTTAATTTCTCAGCCCCAAAAGGCTGGGAGAGATCTTAATCCAACGCTTTACCCAAGCTTATGCATTTCCCTAACTGATGTGGTGTTGTCTATTGATTCTTCGTGCATGACACCCTTCTTAGTGTTCTTATACTTTGTCACGTATAAGACTTCAGCGACAGGGTATAGTTGTTGAGATCTTGAAGGGGATCCTAGCGACTGAGAGAACCATTGCGGTGGCAGTGCCAAGTTGCTAATGTGAACACCCCCTGAGGTAAGCGGCCTGGGGGCTTGAATATTCCTATAGACGGGCAGGAAGGCTCGTAGCAAATCAGTTAAGTGCTACAATGTTTTGGACTTATCCTCATCACTCCGTCATAGATCATCATATCTTTGTTCTAATCTCTGAAATTCTTCAAGGGATATAGTGGAAGACTTCTTAACCCCGAAAGTTCCAGAAGCATTAGCCTTCAGTTGATTGTCTTTGTTAGTGTAAGTGCTTTAGACCCAATTAGATTAGGCAAATTGTACACTAACATTTGTAATCATATTTATTATTGAATAATGAGTTATTTAATTTTACAAGAAGTCATTCTATTAGTTTCTTGTTATTATTGTAATGATTGGATGAAACTAAATAGAAATCCATATGATGTATATTGTGATTAATGTATAAAGATGTGAGATTATGCATCACAGTTTCTAGACATCATTAAATGTCTCAAGTCGTAGCAATGTCAAGAATGGACATTGATAATTACGATAAGACTTGTATGTGTTATATTTTTGCTATGTGATAGCAATGGGGGTCTCACACCCATAGGTATGGGGATGCCTAACCAAGTACATATGTGACCAATGTTAGAGAATGTGCAACTAGACATGACTCGCCATGAGAATCCATTTTGGTTATATATTGATGGTATTCTCATACGAGATTGGTGTAATTAATCCTTGGACCTGAGGTTGTCATGGTCATCTCATAAGAAGATTGGTATGCTTTGACATCGTTTCAATGGGCCTAGATAAAGGCTGCACGTGGGCAATCGTTGGGCATATCGTGAGGCTTATGGAGATGGGTGCATAACCAAGATGGAACTCGTCTATCCCTTGATAGAGGATGATGTATTTAAGGCGCATTCGGTGGATATTCACTTTAAATCCATGGCCATGGTGAAGGAGAATCAATAAGGAGTTATTGATTCACTTTCTATTAAGTGAAGATATCTGGAGGACTGAAGAAAACTCATGTGATCGTAATCAAGCAACATATTGCCAAACTTGAGATCATAGAAGATACATTGACGAGGGGATTGAATTACACAGTAACCATGCTCGTGAAAGGTTGTTTACGGATTATAAATCTTCCTGAATAATTGGGTAGGCATGACGCCTTGCTAGAGATCAATCTTGTCTTATGTGTTCGTACCGACACATTAGTAACATATTCGGAAGCCTAATGAGTCATATGCAGTATGTACAGTCCCTGGCTTAAACCAGAAGAAAGGACGCACTGTTAAATAGGACTTCGACAAGAAGTTGTGCCATAATAGATTCTCATAGAAAAAGAACGAATAGATGTAATGACATCGATATGATGAGGAGTCGTCATACAGAAAAGAGTTTTATAAAATGACAATTGATTAAATTAGAAAGGAGTTTCTAATTTAATAATTTTCTATTTGTTGGAGTAGTAAATAGGAAATAAAATATATTTAGGTTTAAATTAATATTTGGGCTAAATTTGATTTGAGCTAAATATTAAATTAAGTATTATATCTGGACTAAATTTGATTTGGACCAAATATTTTATTTAAACTTATTATTCAATTTGGGTCATTTAATTAAATTTTTAGTTCGACTAGAATAAACCCACTTAATTAAGATTCTAGTTGGACTAGGATAATGGGCTGGCCCATATCCAATAGGGTTTAGGAAGCCTTGCTCCTCTATAAATACCCCTTTAAGGGTTGCCCAAATTAACTAATTGCTTTTGTGATTTTTCAAGAGTTGAAAAATCATTCTTTTCGTCCATACACAAGCCTCAAAAAAGGAGAATGAGCTAGCACTCTCATTCCACTCTCCTCGCCAATGGATGTGTGTTGCGCATCACATGTTAAAGGCCAGACACTTGGACGGCTTGAATCTGCTAACAACTCAAAAAGATAAAGGTTAGACTTATTTTATTATGTATGTGATTGTTTTGATTTCAATGTTGATCAAATCGCTAAGATCGAGGTAAGGTTCAAATTTTTTTGAACTGCGTTGCTTACCTTGTAGCAATCTTATTTTACTTTCAGTCTTAACTACTATTTGGTAAGGTCGGATTGGAAAGTTGGTGCATAGGAGGTGTAGGCACGGGGAATGTTTATCCAACAAACCAATCAGGTGCTTGTGGGTAAGGCTCATCATTCATTTGTCTCATTTTGATGCCATGGGCAAGGGTAAGTGCTCCCCGGTAGTAGTTTCATGTTATACAAGAAGATTGGAATTAGTTGCTTCCGGTTGGGATCTCCTTAATTGGGTAGACCTTATCCCTCTAGTCATTTGGAATGACTTTTTGTCTATTTCCCACAGACAACACCAAATTGTTGTTTCTTAACTACAATAATTAAATTTATTTGTCCTGGGAATAGCCAATGCAGAACTCCTTAGTGAGACAATGAGGTCCAGGATGCTGCTAAGGGATCAATAGTGTCCAGGCTCAATATAGTGTCCAAGAGAGCTAGAGCTTTAGGAGACTTGGATAGGTCTCAACAATTTTCAAGGGCTTCATCCGCTAAAGAGTCTTCTGGGGAACAAGGATAGGAAGGTCCTGAAGAGTCTTCGAGGGAAGCTTGTGGTCTGTCTTCAAGGGTTACTACCCCAGCTGAGTCTGCAATCAAAGAAACAATCAAAAGGCATGTGGGGATCTTCCCCACGCAGGCCCTCCGATATGTAAGTTAGACATAGATGTCTTAAAGAAAACTGTACATGCATTCATGTATTCAATATGCAGAATGCAGATACAAATGCAGGAGATATGGGTCTTTAGGGGAATAAGCTCCGGATAAGTTATCAATGAATGAGAACCCAAGTCTCAAGATGGAAAACCTTAGGGAGAGACTGTGAGTCTAGATAGATCGTCGCAAAAGATCCCCTTACTATAGGATGGGCAGATATTTATAGACATTTATTGATGAGGCCCACAAGAGTCTTCAGACTCTTTGGGGAAGATGCATCGGGTAAGGCCGGAGGTCTTGGAGATATCTTTGAGGTGAGATGCCTCGATGAGTTTCTCTAGGTGGATCCAAAGGGTTTTCGAGCCACCAGGTGACTTAAGCTCGGGAGACTCTGGGCAAGGCTTCGAGCTATGAAGTGCTGAGGCTCGACCATCCCGAAGACTGTCCTAGGCTCTAGGGACCTCTTGTCCAGGAGATCACTAGGGTCATCTGGGGACATTTAGGATACTTGGGGTTTTTAGGAATTTCCTAGGGCACCCCACAACACCATTAGTTCATTATTATTTCTTATAAGTGCCATTAGTAACTTGAGTGGAGCTTATATTAGGGGAACTAATCCTGCCTTTTTTTGTAGGTGCTTTGATTAAGGAAAACCTGTTGTGATCGGTCTCTAATTCCACCATAATTTGGTGCTCATCGTGGGGCTGAGATTGCATACCTCTACCTCTTAACACTTTACTGAGCCTCCTGACCTTAACTAGTCAATCCTCATAGCCTAACCCTCTCGTAGCTAGACAACAACTTTAAGAATCACCTACCATTAAAGAACCTAACTGCACCACCTAACTACCTTGCTCGGCTTGAGGGTCAATTTTAGTAATTAGTCAAGCTATTCATGGGTTACATCCTACAAACCGACCAGTAGCACCAACAAAATGAACAACACCAACAAGACAAACAATGCCAAATAAAGAAGTAGCAATAGCAGAACTAGAATGCTCATCACTTTAAGCACGATTAACGCCACTCGAATGGCAAAGCCTTCAACTTCTTTCCTTCTCGAGAAAGTGAGATTTGACAAGAGAAGTGATTCTGACTCTTGGAAAAAGTGATCGTCAAGATGAAGAAGAATAAGACTAAAAAGTTGCATGCTCCTAGCTTCAACCAACTCCTTAGCAATGCCATAATGGCTAAGGTGTCTGAACGAGTAGCTAGAACCTGAGCTCTAGTAAATCAAGTTAGAGAAAATTGAACCAATGAAATCGAGTTGGAGAAAACCAACCTAGCAAAAACCCAACAAGGAGATAAAGAGAGTCACAATATTGAGTGATAAGTTCATAAATAATCTCTACTACTCCTTAAATTGAATGGATAGCTCAACTTAATGAGTGGGGGGTAAGTGACGTAAGAGTATTCAGAAGGATGAAATTACCAAGTTACCCTTAAAGAATAGCTAGCCATGTGTTCCTATTGTCAAGTATTAGGAAAGTGACATGTGGCCCTTACCTAACCTAGATCTAGATTTAAGGATTAACACATATCTAACTTCTAGATCTTTATCTAGGAGGACTCTAAGTCAAATCTAATTAGATTTGTTTGAATTTAAATTCAAATTAGAGATTTGATTATTTGATAGCAGTTAAATTTAAGAATTGGAGAAAATCTCGAGAATAACTACAAATATCTTATTACAATCAAATTCTGGAATTTTGAAAATGATCCTAAGAATCCCAATAAATTTGGAGAATAACTTAAAATAATCTTCCATCCTTCAATTTGTTTAAAGGGGGGACCCCTACAAATAAAATCATCTAACTACCAGTTCATTATTATTTTCTTTAAATGTCATTACTAGGTAAAGCATTAGTGATGAAGGAAGGAACTAACTCTATTTTTTTTTTTTCTATAATTGCTCAACTAAAAAAAAAAACTGTAATAATTGATCCTTAATTCCGCCATCAAATATAATTTTAAGAGTGTCTCCAATCTTATCTTTAACAAGCCTCATTACTCCAACCTTCTATAGAATATCAATTTTCTTTATTCAACTTTTTGTTCCAATTCACTAAAAGATTCTCATACACGTATCAGACTATTATCAGTGCCGCTCTTAATTAATTTAGACGCCTCAACTAGAGGCTTCTATATTTAATATGGTAATTAATGATCTTATCCGAGCTAGCTAGGCACCTAATTAATTCTTTCATTAGGGATGACGCAAATGGGTAATGGATGGTGGTGTTGGATGTGGGGATCAGAATGTTGGAATGGCTATATATGCTGTTTTTAATTATTATTATTATTATTATTATTCCCCACTCAAGGCAATTGGGTTCTGTTTGTTAATTTTCAGGCTTTCTTAGATTAATTGTTAAATCGTTTTGCCTGCTGGTGGGGTTGGGCATGCCGCCAATCGTGTCTCCCTGCAAAAGAACATATTCTCACCGGATCTGATCTATGTTGCGCACGCATTGAACGCGGTTTTGAAGACATCAAAATCCACTAGAATCTATATATATATATATATATATATATCAAAATCCACTAGAATCTACTCTTATATATATATATATATGTATATATATGGCAATATACGGTCCTCAGTGGACAACTAGTAATGTTATTCCCTTGCCACAATATTTATTGTTGTTATCAAGATATCATAATAAACATATAATTATAGGTGAGTCTTTGTTTTGAGTTTTTAATTCGAGAGACTTATAAAATAAAAGATAGTTAAGGGTATGAGGTGTCTTTTACACGGATCCTCTGAGTTAAGATAGTAAAAGTATAATTTGAATAGAGTTCTAGTCATACTTGAAAGAATCACTTTCTATTTATAGAAGCTGAAGTTGATAGGTAGAATAGGATTCACGTCTTTTGAGATTATCTATTCTAAATTTACAAGCAGGGACATCAAAGGTGGATTTGATGTATTCTTGTCAATTCATGATTTAGAAGATCCCCTGAAAACCATGTCTCTAGGATTCAAGAGAGGCTCCTAGAAAGATCTTCCAAAGATATTGGGAATAGTCTTCCCAAAAGGATCTCCCAAGGACATCCGAGTGAGTTCTCGAGAGGCTTTGCCAAAATCAACCTAGAGAGGTCACTAGAAGGTGTCTCGAGGGCTCTCAAGAGGGCAATTTGGTGGTCCATCTTGGACTCCTTTCTTAGGTTTCTTTCATTTGGAGCTTCAACCAACCTTTTCAGACACATCAAAATTCTTTTGTATGTTATAAATTTTCAAGTGGTAAAGGAAGAGGTACATGCATGCAAGCTCTAGCTAGGGGTTATTTTAATTCAAAAATGTTATTTGATTGTATTGATAATTTTAGTAATGTTTATGTATTTATGTGTTTTTTTTATGTGACATAAAATATAACACATCAATACGTAAATTTTATAAGTGAAATTCATACTAATTAGAACCAAAAGTCATACTAAAACAAAAATTGTGTACACGTGGATATTACTGGATATTACATCTTGAAAGACAAATTCGCAAGGATTCAAAATTGTTCATGTAATAAAGTAGTGAATAAGATATCATTTCCACAAAAATTGTATACTAATTACCGAAATTAGTTAGCCCTATTATTATTTAAACTATTCCAAAAAGCTACAAGTAAACTAAAGTCAAATAAAATAAATCTAATTAAGTTAATTTCAGCGAAACTAGGGTATTTTTAATTCACTTGAATCAATCAATCCTATTTAATTTATTTTTTTGATAATCCAATTTAATTATCTACACAATGGTTGAACAAACCTAAAGTAATTAATATTCTTTGTCGAGTCATATCAAACGTTTTAATCAATATTTATTATTTATTTTCAATAATAATAATAAATATCAATTAATTCATTAAGATCAATGGTTACTCAATTTAATTTCACACAAGTCAAATCTTTACTTCCATTTCAACTATTTTCTTATGAAATTTCTTACCTAGGTCAAATTATAAAACTTTCCTTCCGATCTTATTTTATGACAACAAATTAATTAAGTACTAGTCAAATATTTAATAGTTTTAAAAATAATAATAAATTCTTTACATAAATAAAGAATATCAAATCAAATAAATATAAATTGTCAATAATTCACAAATAAATAACAAATTAATGCTCCGCTGCTACTGCCGAGCCTGCCGCACGCCTTCAGCACTAGTTCCCCACGCCTTCAGCAACGCCTGCCACACGCCTTCGTCCTCTCGGCTGCTGCTTGCCATTGCCTCCTGCTTTGGCTTGCTGCTGCCTTCTACTGCGATTGGGCAAAGCCGTGCGGCTTCCGTCTCTTGGCTGCTGCTCAATCTGCCGCACTCCATCCCCTATGATTTGCCGCACAGCTTCCTTTAATTATTTGCTTCCTCCTCAACCCTGATTCTTCCTCATCTTTATCTCCCTCTTTTAATTTCTTCTCTTGCTTTTAATATTGATTTTCTAATATTAATCTTCAATTAAATTATAAATTAATTTATAATATTTATCTTGAAATTAATATTATTAATTAATTTACAATTTCTTCTTTAAAGCCCAAAAAATTAGGTTGCATTATATTTTTTTTCAATTTTTTATTTTGACTTTTGAATTCATTTTTAGTTTTCTGTTTAGATAGTTTATTTTCAAAAAATTAAAAACATGTTTTCTTGTCATTTAAAAAACTATTTCTCAAAACAAAAAACTAGAAAAATTAAAAATATTTAATTTTGAATAAATAAACTATTTATTTATTTAAAAAAATTAATGACATTTTATTAAATAAAATTAATTATTCAAAAAATTAAAACTATTTAATTTTGAATAAATAAATAAATTGACTTGAAAAAAATAGCAAATGGGATCATAATGTGATTATAAATAGGAAGCATTAAAATAAAAATTATTTATTAAATTATCACTTTAATAATAAAATAAATATATTATTTAACATATATACCTATTATTATTATTATATTATTTATTAAATTATATATTATACATATTATTATAATAATAATAATAATATAAACCCACCAGCTTCTTCTCTTCCTCTCTCTCCTCTCTTCTTCCTTTTCTTGGTCTCCATATCTCTTGTGACTTGAATCTGGCGATAAAGAGGCAATCGGGGCAAAGAAGCTGGTGGAATAACGCACATCGATGGACGCTAGAATAGTGGACGAGAGGGGCTAGTCCTCATTGGTGGTTGTCATATGCTTCCGTCGCGGGCGACTATGGTGATGCCTTTGAAGACAGAAAGAGAAAGAAGCAGTGGTTGGCAAATCTGGCCTTGAAGAAAGGAAGAAAAAGAAGTGGTGGCGACGGATCTAGATGGCAACGATGATGGCCTTAAAGAGGTGAAGAGAATGAAGCAATGGCGGTACATCTAGCTTGAAGAGAGGAAAAGAAGGAAGCAAGTGGTAGCTAGCGGTGATGGCTTGAAGAGAAGAAGAGAAAGAAGTGGTGGCCGACAGTGATCGCGGATTTGGCTTGAAGAAATAAAAGAGAAGGAAGCAGCGGTCGGCAATGATGGCTTAAAGAAAAGGAAAAGAGGAAGAGGGGAAGAGAATATCAAAACACGAAAAATAGGTTTCATTTTTCGTGTTTTGAGTTTGAAGTTTGTTTTTTATGAAAACACCTAAAATAACTTTTTGTTGTTTCGAGTTTTCTTTATAATTTTTTTTTATTTTTAAAAATGCATTTTTGAAAAGAATAAAGAAAATACGTTTTCATTATTGTAGAAAATTGAAAACAAAAAAAAATAGCTTGAAAATAGCAAAAAAAACGCAGTCTTGTATTTGCGTCCTTTTGCTCTTTTCCTACAAAAGAAATTTGAATTGTGTAAATTTCACATAAACTCACACTTTAAGTAAGAAAATTAGCACAAACTTAAGATTAAAATAGGATAAATATATATATATATATATATAAATTTAAGCTCTATCACCTCGGGCCGCGGGGGGAAAGGAGGGATTAGGCTCTATAAAAGGTTAAGTGTAAATTTGGTTTTTGTAAAGGATGGTTAGAAATTACCCTATAAAAGGTTAAGTGTTTGACTTTTCCTCCACTTGCATCATATTCGTGTGTTTGATGTAAATGAGTTGAATTTAATTGAGATTTAATGAGGGCCAAATATAATGATGATTTTAAAAATTGTGTCTTACATAAATTTGTTGACCTTGATGATGGGTTGGGTTGTTGCTTTGTAACTAGACTTTGGCTGAGGGGGTTTCTTTGTGGCTCTTGGGTTGGTTGTAAAACAATGGTTAGGATTGTGAAACGTACAAAAGATTTAAGTTAGTAAACAGAAAAAGATTTAAGGGAAGCATTGATGATTGGAGCTCAATTAGTAAGATAGACAATAAAGTAGAGGTGAAAAGAGAGATGGAATAGTTGGGATTAGGAATTGCAATGGGTGAGTATAAGGGTGAATACTAAAAAATAGCCTTAGCCATGAAAAGTGTCAAATAATTATTTTTTGATTAGGTCTCTCTTGGAAAAGAAATATTAAATATTAGGGATAGTCCATGCCTGAAGGCACGATGCAATTAAAAAAATCTAATATTAAATTTAAACATAAAATAACCAAGTATTGAACTCGGATATGTACTAAACTGAAAGTCTAAACTCGTTTATGTCACGTGTTTAAAGATAATGTATATAGTTCTTAAACACGAAATTATCAAACAATGAATATAAACGTGACTAAAGACACGGTGTAAATAATATTAAGATTAAAATGCACAATGTCTTATGTTGAAATTTATGAAGAACTTGTAAAAATTTTGTTTGTATTAAACGCTCTACAAAACTCAAATAAAAAACAAATATATAAAATTTATAATGTTAACAAATATTGCAAATTAAAATATAAGAGTAAGTAAAAAAAATTTAAAAACTGAACAAAAAACAGAAATTAAAGTTATTGTATAAACAAAAAAAAATCAATTTGTATTTTACAAAAAAGTATCAGTCAATATAATAAAGTAGCCTGTGTTTTACAATTTCAGCATGTATTCTATAATTAATTATTAGCCTATATTATACAATTCCAAACAAATCAAATATAAAAAAATTAAATATCAAATAATGCACAACAATCAGTACTCTGTAATCTAAAAGAAATCAAAAATTAGAATGCACACCAATTAGTGCTACTAACATCAAATTATAACTACATAAAAAATCAAAAAAATAGAGAAATAGTCCTATAGAAATTATGAGAATTATTTTTATATTTTATTTTATGAAAAGACTGTTTTTAGTTGTTTACAATCGTCATACATTATAAATAAATCATAGTTCAAGTCAGTGTAAATAATATTAAGATTAAGATTAAAATGCATGGTTACTCGTTCACGTAAATAAAAGATACTCATTCAACCATGTCAGAAACTTATTAGTTTATTAGTTTACTCATGCAGTTTATTAGAGCAATGAAAAACAGTTGATTTTTCAAATCACTTCTTAAAAAGTTGTTTGTATTTTAGTGTCGACGAACTTATTGTTTTTTGATAAACAAAACGAAGATGACGAACAACTATTTAACCTATTTAATATATTGTTTTGGGCATGATATTAAATATTATTTCGAGACCGTAAATAACAACTATTTAACAAATTTACTTTAAGAGTGTTCTTTAGTATTCAAGGGTGAAGATGATGAACAACCTCTACGCGTGTCCCACACTATGTTCAAGGGATCTAAAACTAAAATTGCCTTATGATCCATTCTCAAAGCCCCTATGGTTATTCTTCTGACATAAATATAAGTTATTTTTATATATAAGTTACTCATTCTCTTTGTTAATAGATGTTAAATATATTTAATGTATGTTATATATACATACACAGAATTTTCATATATATACATACACACAAAAAAGAGTTACACGAAATATACGAAATGGAGTTACACACACAAAGAGAATGAGTCACACACACGAAATATATGAAATGGAGTTACACACATAAGAAAATATATTTAATTAAGGAAATGGAGTTACACGAAATTTCCTACGGAGTTACATGAAATGGAGTTTACACAAAATATAGGAAATAGAGTTACATGAAATGGAGTTACACAGAATACATATACACACGTGCTACATAAAAATACATACATATATAGGATACATACATACATACACAAAATACATAAAACACAAAATACACAGAATGAGATTTGGTGCATAAGTTTGAATGAGATTTGGTTCCTTACAATGAGTGTGGTACTAAGCCACAACTGAATTGAGAGGTAAAAATAAGACAAAAAAAAAATGTTCTTCAAACCACATAACACATTGAACACAGTTAAGGGGATAATTATGATACAGTACGAATCTTGAAAATAAGCTTCATGAAATAGCGGAAAGCTAAACTTAGAACGGCCATGGAGTGGCAACAACAAGAAGAGGATTTCTTCTGTGGATGGCGACCCCAAGGCATTCAGCCATGTCCAGTAGCTCTGCCTTGGCTTCACCAGGCAGTTCCCATTCAAACATACATACACAGAATACATACAATAATATTTAATAAATTATAAAAAAATAAATTATACGATTGGTATTTTTTTATTTAAAAATTTTCAAATGTTGTAGTTCATAATTTTTTTTTTAAAACTTGCAGCAAACTTCTCTTATTTCCAGAATACATACATACATATATATCTGGAAGAAGAAAAACAGTGAAGAGGGTTGTGGGTATTTAGGTCATTATATGGGAATGTGTTGTCAACCAACATTGCAAGTGATTGATTGGTGAAGAAATCATATAATTTCTCTATCCCTCTCTCTCATAAGAAAGTAATATTAATCAGCTTAGTCGATGTATCCCTAAGCTTCTTAAGAAAAGAAATTTATATTCATACAAAGACTTTCCACTACCATGATTTATTTTGACCTAATTTTCTTCAATTTATAACCTTTGCACATGAGGTATATAATATGGATCTTGCTTTACTTGAAACCCAAAGGCTAAATACATTCTCTCAAAGTCATCCCACACCGGTATAGAATTTTTCATTTCTTTTCCCTTGCGCCTCTTCAAGACAACACACAGCCTCACTTGCAGGCCACATTTCCTTTCTCCAAGGCTAGAGCTGGATTCTATAATATATATTTTTTATTTATTTTTAAAAGTTTTAGTCAAGTTGACCGCCCATTCTCTCTCTCTCTCTCTCCCTCTTTCACTATCCCCCACAGTCTCTGTCTGAAACCCATCGCCCAAAGAGGTCCGCCGGTTGTCGCTCCCCTCGCCCCGCACGTCCACGAGCATCGTCGGCCGTCGCCCCTCCCTCTGCTGGTTTGATGTGTATATAGATATATATATATATATGTGCATATGAAAGAAAAGATGTGTATATATATATATGTGGCTGCATGTATATGAAAGAGAAGATGGATATATGTGCCCATTGATCTCACCCATTCAAAGCCTTATTATATAAACACACACAAAATACATACACATATATACCTTTGATCCGAAGGCGGAGCTTCAAGTGGCGTTGGCGGGAGGCGATGGCGGTGGGCGACAGGGGCGACGATGCAGGGGCTGAGAGAGAGAGAGAGAGAATGGGAGGCGGGCAAATAGTAGGTTTGATAGAGAGGGAGTGCGTTGGGCAGAGAGGGAGGATGGGATGGGATGTATTTGGGAGGGGGGAGAGAGAGAGAGAGAGAGAGAGGGGTTGGAGACGAGAATAGGTGGGTGCATGGGTGGGAGGGAGAGAAAAACAAAGGGAGAGAGACGATGAAATGCTCCGTTGGGCGGGAAATGTTTTAATCCCAGCCATCAAATCTTTAGAAAACTTATCTCAACCATCCAAAAAATGTCTCCCTCACATTTGTGTTAGACAATTCAATAACCTTCTTGCTTTATTATATAGATGTTATTTTTCAAATACAACAATGAATTTCTTTATAGCGAAAGACATTGAGTTAAATCACCCAGAATCTGCAAGAAAGAGAACGATCAGATGGTGTAAGGAAATTCTTACGTAAACACTTTGATGCTCAAGTCAAACATTAAAGACTTACAGACTATATTGGAACCAGTATTAAAGAGGTACCTCATTTGGAATGAGGTCTCATTTATCTATAGAAGAGCATAGGGTTTTTCCAAATCCTCCTAGAATTATGATTTTTTCAAATAATGTTTATTCTAATATTCTTATGTCTACTAATATTAGAATTCTTATGGATAATATTTATTTTATTATTATAGGATCTATTAGAATTAGGATTTTTATGGATAATGTTTATTTCTTTATTAAACCTTTTGAAGGGATTTTCGGATGTCGGTGTTCTCTTGTTTGCGCTTTGTTCGGGACCCTTCCCTCTCCCTAATTAGGGAAAAATTACAGCTTTTTAACTCAAAAAATTATTTTGGGCTTCTAGACTTTTTTAGTTTTTTAATGGACTTTTTCCTATAACACATCAAAATGAATGAATAAAAAACTATACACATGATGAAATTAATTATGAATATATTTGTGGATGGATACGACATCTTACTTCTTTCTAAAAAAAAGCTCTTAATTATATATATACCTGTTTGTATGTATATAATAGTGATAAGCAGAAGGAAATATAAAACACGAAAAATAAATTATTGCTACCAAGATACAACAATGAATTTATTTAACTGGGAACGTCGTTGTTTGTCCGCTTGAGTTTACAAGGAAGAGAACAATTAAAGGTCATGAGGAAGTCCCCATGCAAACTCTAATGCTTAAGTTAAGCACTATGTTGTTGTCTAAATACAACAATTGAAACTTGTTTGGAGTGAAAGAAACCGTCGTCTGAAGCCGTGCGAAGTGTTTGTGACCTAAAGAGTAGCCACCGTAGGAGCTTTCTCGGAAAGGGGGCTTTCCGAGAGAAATGAACCAAAGAAGGGTTGAAAGAGCTATGGATAGGTGTCTCTCGAAAAGAGGAGGCCTCTCGGAAGGAGCTCATCTCTCGAAAAGAGTTAGGCTTTCAGAGAGAATCGACTGGCCTTGTGCTTGGTTCTATGAACGGCTCTCGGAGGGGGTCTGTTACACCTCTCAAAGAGGAATAAATTGGCTTCCATAAAGGAAAGATGACTCTTTCGAGAAGGTGCTTCGAGGGCTTTGGAGAGAACAAATGTTCTCTCGAAGGGACTAATGACCTATGGCTTAGCTTCTGGAAGGACTGTAACACAAGACAAATGTTAGAAGGCTTACGAGAAGAATCTCTTGTGAAGACCTTCCGACAATCAAGTCAGTAAGCCATGCGTGGAGATTGAGGGGCTTGGAGGCTATGTCCAATTAAGATCCAGCCATTTGAAGGCCCACTGCTTTTATTAAAAGCCCAGCGCATGCAATTGTGTGAAGCCCAGCAATTGAAGGCCCACCGATTGAAATTGAGGCGGCCCAGCTCACGGAAACAGTGAGCGCACAGCACCTTGCGGTCCTTCAGTTGTAATTTCACGCAATTTCAATGGTAATCTGGACTGTGCGTGATATATATAAACACGAGCACAGTGCGTGAGAAGGTAACCCCCCCCCCCCCCCCCGGCCATTTTTGCTACCAGAATAAGGGGATGGTCGGACAGCACATTGAGGGGAGAAATCGCACAGTGAGAGTGCGCTGGAACGGCCACAGTGTGCTGGCACGGAAGAAACAGAAAACGAAGCGCACATCAAGGAGAAGCGGATAGAAGCACAGTACTCCATCCTTTTCTGTTCATTTAATTCTTGTTATTTCTATTTCTTGTTGATTATTTCTTGCATTAGGATTACTGTTTTGCTTTAATTTCAATAAAGGTGTGTTTGATTGTATTACCTAGAATTTAATTTTAGGTAATATTGTCTAGAAAATAAAAACCACCCCACCCCCCTTAGAAAATGAATTCCATGGAAAGAAGATTTAAATGCTCGTACCATAAATATTTTTTCATAAAAAAGTTAAGAGTGTTTGATTGTTTTCCATAAAAAATATGTAATAATGTGTGCAATATAGAAAATAAAATATATAATAATGTAATATGTAATAATTACATATTTTTCATAAAAAATGTGTATAATCAAACACACTCTAACTTTAAATTCTTTAATGTTCAGTAATTTTATTCAGCCTTCTTTTATTTTCTATTGACATTTACATATTGTTATTAATTTTTGTATTAGAGTTATATTGATGCTTTACATTCTGTATTTTTAATTTCAGTAATTTAAATTTCAGCATTTAATTTATGTTCTTTAAATACTGTCTTTTAATTTTTTTCATTTTAATTTTAACATTTCAATTTTAGCAATTTTAATTTCTGTAATTTTAATTCATATTATTTAAATTTAATAATTTACATTTCTGTCACTTAAATTCCGCCATTTAAATTCTTGTTAGTTAATTTTTGTAAATGAAGATGTGTGGCTAATAATTCTTAAGCCAAGACAAGAACAGTGTCCGATGCCCAAAATTTTTTGATTTAGTCGAACTTCATTGTAAGTTGAGGTGTTTAAATTGATTTTTAGATTTTTGCCAAACACTTTAGTTTGAATTAAGATATATGCCTAATCCGGAACCTTCATGCCATGTATGTGGGTTGCCCAACTTGAAAATATCATCATTCCTAAGCTTAAGTGTACATTATATACATTTTGATTTATGGTGGTTGCTTAAGTTAGAGTTGGCATGTCATGTATGTCGGTTACTATAAATAGAACTATCATCATCTCAAAACGTAATCAATAGCAAAGATCTTAAAAGTAATTTATCTCAAAACATAATCAATAGCAAAGATCTTAAAATTAATTTAACTCGATGATACCATCTTTTATGAGTCTTGGGTAATATTTGGATTGGTATTGAAATTATCTTGACCCAAGACATTTTATTTTCAGTACCAATAGTAATTTTTTAATATTAATTGAGCTAATCTGATCCACACATTCTCACCATTTCAATTTTTCGTACTTTTATTTCGCGTAAGTGAACTGGCTTGACAACCCAATTCGTATCGTGGCTTTAATTTTCGTTTTAATAAAGATCTCCCAGTGAATCGATTTGGACTCCCATCCAGTAAATAAATTTGTGCTGCAACGTACACTCGTACACTGATGAGTATAAAAGCCTTGTGCCTGCATATTTGCTTTTTTTCTTTGTTTGTTTGAATTAATTGCATAAGGTTAATCGCAATCACTGGGGCTCAACATATAAATACACATTCTCTTTTCACAATACATCCCTTAACACCTCAAGTACCGTATTTCAAAGAAAATCCCCAACATATCATTACAAATGTGGAAGCAAGAATCGTAACCTAAAGGGTATCATAATTTCATAACAACATCAAACAAACAACATTGTTTTCAATAGCTAACAAATTACAATATCTAAAAAGTAAAACAACATGTAAATCCACTTTAGATTTAAGGAATCTCATCAACTGAAACCAAACTACGCTTCAACCATTCCTTTCCAACATACTCAAAAGATACCTTCAAATGACATTGAACCATAACAACATAACATGATTGTTTCTCAAACATTATTCATAATACATAACGTGCTTTTATTCTACAAGATTGTTCACCAACAGGACATAAGTTTCTAAACATGATTAAGACACATCCGAATCTTCATGAAGAAGCAAAATACCGGAACAAGTTGCCAAACCCATCGAGGGCGTCAACTCGTGTTGTTACATTTCAACCACTTTCTTGCCTTTGTTGCAAGTCTCAATTGGAACGTTTAAATGTTCCAGGGCCATAGTTCAAGTTAGATGATGAATCATTTAAGTGAGGGTTCAAAATAGTTACATAAATGCATGATACATAGACATGAATAAATAAACATCTTACTGTAACTTTCCTGGTAATCTAGCTCAGCACAAAACCCTAGGTAGTCATCCCAGCATGCACACATGGCACGGGAGATCCATGTACATTATTCCGACAAACACCCTTGGGGAATTACGATTACACTATCAGGATAACATCTCATCCCTTTCACATATATCGATATGCCAACAATATCACGCTGAATGAAATACCACAACTATCAATACAATAATACATGTATAAATATGTCAAAATGCACATAAATTACATATACCTTAGCAACTTTCGTGAATATCTTGCTTAACATAGGTAGATCATATCACGTATAAGTTTGTGGGAAATACCACATGCAACAAAACTAGTTTCAAGATAGAACCACTCAACTTATATGCATCTCAATTCGAGTGTGTTATGTTAACTCCACTAAACCCACCGAGGAAAAGGAGAAGTCGACCGCCGGGGAGACATTGATGATTAGCAAACAGACTCTCGATACTATCAAACCCTAGCCCGTAGAGACACTTGAGGCAGTCCCATTGATGACAGGTGTAATACCCTATATTACATGGTATTGGAAAAATAAATAAATTTGGATTATTTTGTTAGGACCTCAGGTGGTTCGGGAAGCCCAAAAGTCAATTTCGAGAAATTAATTAATAAAAATTGTTGAATTGACGGCAAGAAATGCCCTGGGACTTGGATGTCCAGGAAAGAGGGCATGAGATTGGTGAGCGTCTCGAGATGAGGTTAATGATGCTGGAAGCAGTTCAATCGAAAATAATTTTCGAAATAAATTTTGTATAAACCCGAATGGGTGCCTATACCGAATGATTGTAGGGGACCTCCGGGAAGCTGAGGGGACCCTAAGGGTGGTCCGTTTTTGTGAGTAAAGCAACCCTTAAGTGTTTTCGGGTGGAATAAAGGTTCCGTGCAGGTGCAGGGACAAAATCGGCATTTTCGAGTAAATACCGATGATTAATTTTTAGAAAATTAAGGAATTGTGAAGTTTGATGGTTTAAATTAAAGCTTGGAGGGTTAAAGTGTAAATATAAAATCCCCAAGTCCAATTAAAAAATTCCTTAAGTGGAATTAATGTGAAATTGGGAGATTAATACATAAATTATATATATATATATATAGTTGTGGGCATGAGGGAAGCTTCCAGGAAGCTTTGTGTGTCCCTCTGATATTTGAAATGGCAATGGAACAGAGCCGAGAGAGAGAGCTCGTGGGAGGCTGAGATTGCGAGAGAGCAAGAGAGAGCTAGCGAGAGAGAGAGAGAGAGATTGAGATGGAGAGAGAAGGCCGATCAGTGGCCAGCCGAAGACGCTGGACTAACAACCAGCGGGCCAGGCAGCACCAGTGGCCGAGCAATGGCGTTGGGTGAACCAGTAAGCTCGCGAGCTGGCTCGCGATGGCGTCGGTGGTGATCAGCGAGGTGCTCGCTACGGAAGGAAGAAGTGGCCAAGAGCTTGGGGGTCGGCCATGGTTGCCGGCAGTTACAATGAGGCTGAGGCAGAGGCAGCGTCGGGAGGGCTGTGCGCGCAGGCTACGGTGGCTGACGCCTGAGGCGGCGGTGGCGGGCGGTCGTGCGATAGCAAGGAGCAGCCGACGGAGGCGTGCAGACTGGCGACAGCATGCGCGATGAAGAAGAGAGGAAAGAGCCGAGCGGGAAGAAGGCAGAGAAGAAGAACAGGGAAGAAGAAAAGAAAAATAGAAAAGAAAAGAAAAAGAAAAAGAAAAAGAAATAAAAAAGAAAATAAAGGGAAAATAGAGGAAAAATAGCCAAAAATTCCAAAAAAAATCTGGAAATCATTTCAAGATTTGAGGGTGTGTTAGAGGCTCGAATATAGGAATTCGAGCACTAGATGACAGTTAAAGAGGCGACGCTTGTATGGGTATTTTTATAATTTCTCCCCCTACATTGGCAAAGGTAATTAATTAAATTTCTTTTCGAATTAATTTTTATTATTTGAGATAATGTGGAATAGGTTATGGTTGGATTATGACCATGGTTGGGGTTGTTTGTAGTTGTTGGCAGGTGGTTTTTACGGTGAATAACAAATGCGTAGGCCCTAGTGTGATGTTAATGGAGTTGGGATTTTTGTGTGTTTGATTCTAGGTTTGATCGGGAAGGCAGTGATCCTAGAGGAACTTGAGGGTCAGGCTGGAGTTCGTGCCGAGGCAAAGGTGAGGCTTTGAGCCAGGTAAGGGATGAGCCCATGTGGAGGTGGCCTTGCAAGTTGGTAAATATGTTTGATAATATTTTTATGTAACATTTGCATGTAGTGGTTATCACTTGCGTGATGTGAGATCTAGTGGACCTATGGCCATATGGAGGACTAGCGTTGTGGGGGCTGATAGGTTGATGCCTCAAACCTTGGTGGGTTGTGAGGATGAATGCGTCTAGCCTCATTTGCATGCATTTGGCATACATAAACATGGTTATATTCATATTTACATGCATTGTACCTTTACTGAGTCTTTATGACTCATGAGGTTTACCTCATATTGTAGATGATGCAAGACCAAATGCAAGCAGGGATGGTGCCGGGAGACTGTTATGGAAACTAGCATCGTTGCCTAATATGTGTTGTTGTGTATTCTCCTGTATATTCTTATATGTATTCATGTGCTTTACTGTAAGCGTTATTGAGCACTAGAGGTATCTAGTTGTTGTAATCAAAATAGTGTGGTAGATGATTGTGAGTCTACGTGCTGTATATGTGGCTTTAGTGGTTGAAGCCAAGTTCGGATCGAGTAAAGATCAGCGAGGTATGTTCTCATAAATTCCCAATACTCAGCGAAGTGTTTGTTATGCTAGCTTTGTGCTTGGGTCACCTTTGGCTTGCTATGAGGCGAGCTGGAGAGAGGTGAAGCTCACTCGGGTTTTGGGTCCCGGTCCGCTGTATTTTCTTGTTTGAGTTAGGACCGATTCCTGAATGGAGCGAAGGGAAGGATGAAGCCTAGTTCCTACCTAGGGCGTTTCCTGTTGAAACATAGTCTAACCCTTTAGTTGTGGTTCGTCAAGTGAGTAATCCAGTTGATTGTTTACCAGTGGCGCCCGTAAGTGGGAGTGGGTCGTTACAACGGGTGATGAAAAGAAACTGGTGTATGTGGGAATCTAGCTGCAGAGTCTTGAAAAAGAGAAAGTTATCAAGTGTTTACGGGTCTATGTAGACATTTTCGTTTAGTTACCCGCCGACATGCCCATAATTGACTTCGATGTAATTTCTCACCATTTGAATGTACGGCCTGACGCGTGGCCGATTAAACAGAAGAAAAGGCATATTGCGCTAGAGCTATTGAGGCCTTTAGAATAGGAGGTAGAAAAGCTTCTTAGAACTGGTTTCATCAGGGAGGTGCATTACTTAAAATGGTTGGCTAATGTGGTTATGGTCAAGAAGCCTAACAAGAGTCGGGGGTTTATGTTGACTTCATTGATTTGAATAAAGCCTGTTCGAAGGATTCATACCTACTCCACATGATTGATAGACTTCTCGATGAAACCTCAGGGTACACCATGTTGAGTTTTCTATATGCTTTCTCTAGTTACCACCAGATTAGTATGTACTTGCCAGACTCCGAGAAAACCGTATTTATTACAGAAAAGGGGACGTATTGCTACAAAGTGATGCCCTTTAGTTTGAAGAATGCGGGGGCCATGTATCAGCGTATGGTTAATAAAGTGTTCAAGGATTTGCTTGGAGAAGTGATGGAGGCCTATGTGGATGAGATGATCGTTAAGAGTAAGCATGAATAACGACATTTCAAAAAGCTTGCCAAGGTTTTCATAGTGCTCCGAGAAAACAAGAAGTAGCTAAACCCTAGCAAGTGTGCTTTTGGGGTGAAATTCGATAAATTTCTCGGCTATATGATTAAAGTATTGAGCTAAATTGCTCCAATCAACCTATTGTGTATTTTGATGTTTAACAAAATATAATTTTAATAAAACTATTTTTGGTATATTTAAATCCCTTAATGGATTTTTGATATGTCTTATGGTAGAAAACATATTTCAAGTATTATAGTATTTTGTGTATCAAAATGAACAAAAAAAATATTATTTTTCTAAGTTTGGAATATTAGCGCATTATAAGGGGACATATAAGAAAATGTTTTCATTTTGAAAAACTATCTCCCGGTATTTTGATAGCTAATATTTATTGTTGTTAAAATAATTTTTAATGAATTTTTCAAGAAATAAAATGTATGTATTTTGAATGTGGTAAAATCACTAAATCCCGAATTTGTACTAAAATCAAAATTCTATTTTCTTATTGTTATGGATTTTGATTTTTTACATATTTTTATTAAATCCAAATAAGGGGTACTTTCTTATTTACATTTATGTATTAAAGTAAATGGAAGGTAAAATATAAATTAAAGAAAATATAAATATGTTGTAATGTATATATGCTACTGATTGTATCATCAAGCAAATCTAATTTTTCTAAAAATATGGATTGAGAGTCGACTCCCAGTGAGAGATATTCGATTGTGGGTTATGCAGAGTCTACCCAGTCGAAAGCAAGTTATGCAGAGTCGATTTGACAGCATTAGTGTATTTCGAAGAGTCGACTCTAGCAGTGGAGAAGTCAACTCTTGTATAACTAGAGTCGACTGCCACTTAAAATGGAAGTCAACTCTCATTTCAGGAAAGTAGACTTCTTGGGTCCAACAGTCGGATTTTTCTAGCCTTTACAGATCCATTGGAAGCTCAAGTATATATATCAAGAAGAGTTTTTTGGAGAAGGCTAATGCTCATCTTTAAAGCACACCCAAGCTCTCAAGCAACCATTTCAAGCAATCCAAAGCTTAAGCTTAAAGTCAAATCTTTGGAGCCTAAGGCAAAGGACATATTCTCTCCAAGTGTGGTGAAAATTGTATCATTATATTTGTTCATTTGCCTTGTATATTTTTCATTGTACTTATATCCATATTTCTCCAAAATTTTTGGACATAGGATTGCATTATAACCACTTTAATTGTGGATTGTGAGTGGCCTCCTAGAGCCCAAGTAATCTAGGTGTATTGTTGTAATAGTTTCCGATGTGAGCTAAAGGGAAAATCTCGGGGTGTACAAGTTTTCTAGGTGATCTTGTGTAGAAATCTACTGGTGGTTTTAGTGGAATCTCAAGTGTCGGGTTGACCTTGAGAGAGTGGACGTAGGTGTTGGAGACACCGAACCACTATATATCTTATGTTAATATTGTGGTTGTTTGTGTATTTATATTGCTATAACTCTCAAACAACATATATATTTATAACTCTCAAACAACATATATATTTATAACAAGTATTTTCTTTGTATAAGAAAAGCTCAAGAGTTTTAAAAGGAAAGAATTCGATTTAATAAGTTTTTAACACTCAATTCACCGCCCTTTTTGAGTGGCCATTGTGTGTCAAGGGACCAACATAAACAACGGGGAATTGAGGCAAACCCAGAAAAAGTGCAAGCAATGATTAGTATGTAGGCGCCAACATCAGTTAAAGAGGTGTAAAGGCTGACTGGGCACTTGACGGCTCTGGGACATTTTTTTATCCAAGTTCGCTGAGTGAAGCCTTCCTTTCTTCAAAGCTTTGAGAGGAGGGAAGAATTTTCAATGGACGGAGGAATGTGAGAAAGCCTTCTAGAAGTTGAAGACCTACCTAAAAGAGATACCTATGTTGTCCCGTCCAGAAGAAGGGGAGCCTTTATACTTGTATTTGGGGATCAACCACCACCTAGTCAGTGCAATGTTGATCAAGCAAATGGGACAGGTCGATTAGCTAATCTACTATGTAAGCAAAGCATTATAAGGGGCCAAGGAGCCATACTCGTACATAGAGAAGGTGGCTTTATCGCTTGTCGTGGCAACCAGGAAGTTGAGACCTTACTTTTAAGCCCACTTAATAACCATCTTAATAGATCAGTCGTTAGGACAAATACTGCAAAGACCAGAGTGTTCAGGGAGGTTGACTAAGTGGGTGGTGGAGCTCAGTGAGTACGATATCAGTTTCGAACATCGAAAGGAGTTAAAAAGGTAGGCACTGACATATTTTATAATAGAATGTACTCACCCACCAACAGAAGAAAACGCCACGTGCAAGGAATGGATGATATTTGTAAACAAGGTGTCCAATGCCAAGGGAAGTGGGGTAGGAGAGTGGTGTTGATCTCCCATAAAAAGGAAGTTTTGGAGTACTCAGTGCGTTGCACTTTTCCCTGTTCCAATAACACGACTGAGTATGAGGCGTTGTTGGCAAGGATGAAGCTGGCTGAAAAATTGGAAGTAATTGAGTTAACGGCTCATAGTGACTCACAATTGGTTGTGTAACAGTTTCAAGGGACCTATGTAGTAAGGGAGCCAGTATTGTCCCAATATCTGCAGAAAGTGAAGGAGTTGGCACACAAATTCAAGCGCTTTGAACTAATTCAAATCAATAGGTCCCTCAACCAACATGTTGATGTGTTATCCAAGCTAGCCTCCGCTCGTGACACTCCTAGACGGTTGATTCACGTGGAAGTCTTACAGCGCCAAGTGTAGATGAAAAGGAAAGGGAGATGCATTGCATTGGGATGGCTGATGATTGGAGAACGCCAATGCTAAAGTACTTGTCTGATCAAGAACTCCCAGCAACACCTTCAAAGGCTAAGAGGTCGATGACCAACATGGCCTGCTTTATGATTATCGACCAAGAGCTATATAAGAGAGGGTACTTTGCGCCACAACTCAAGTGTTTGGGACCCCCGAGAAGCAGAACGGGCCCTAGAAGGAGTGCTTGAGGGGGACTGTGGAGAGCACATCTGTAATGCCTCGAATTTTTAATATACTAAGACGCTAAATACCACTATTACATGCTATATACATCACTTGGGCGTTATGGGAAATCCTTTGTTAGCGGAAGTAACGATCGAACCTGAAATGCTAAAATAGCTAGGATTTCCATAATGTTACCCTAAATCAAGCCCATAGGACAAACACACACACACACACACGTATCTTCATAGTAGCTATCCTGTCACTTACAAATTCCAAACATATATCTCACACCCTTATAGAGTTATAGAAGTTTCGTCCATATAACCACACATCTTGTAATTTTAGTATCATAGCTGCTGTTTACAATACAACAGTTGTACTACAAATTCATATACAATGTTTCAAAAAGACTTAAACTGAACATCCACCACCTCCTTGCCATTTGCTCGAGCTTGCACTTGTAGTACCTGACACGTCTGTTATACTTGGAACGTTGAATGTTCCAAGGGTATGAAACACTCAAGTTAGACAATTACATCTAAGTGAGATGGTTTCGAAAGGAAGATACATAAGTGCAAATGCAACAATGTAATTATGGAAACCTCCCATGTGGTAGCAATGCCAGGATGTTGCAATCATCATGGTAACTCCTTGGCCCACCACAAGGGCATGTGATCTACCATGATCACCCATGATATCCCAACAACTAGCCATAGTCACCAAACAACATGATGTATGACAAAGCAGAACAAATATGCAAAAACCAAGGGAAATATGATATGCAAGTCAACACCCACGCACAAGTGAAGCAATAAATGCTTAAGGTGTCACAAAACATGCAGGAATCACTCACCTCGAAGGTTCACCTTGGAAAAATATTATTCACAGGTAGTGGGAATGTGTTTTCTACAGAAAACACAAATTTCGATGAACCAAAAGTCGAATATTTTACATAGGGTTGTAAGGAATAATTAAAGGAATAAATCTAGAAATTTTACAAGTCAAGAGGGGCCCTCGTGCTCCCTCACAAGCCTCTAGAAGGGGGCCCACGCGAGCTTCAATACCCCAAGGGTTTTGGTAAATTACACTTTTACTCGAGCTTCAATAATTATAATTTTGCCCTTAGCTCAGAAACTGAACGTTTGTCTCAAATCTTCCACAATCCCTTGAAATGTCTTATTTTCTCAAGTATCTGAATCTAAAAATCTCGGGAATTACATCCTCCTCCCCTTAAAATAATTTCATCCTCAAAATTCCATCTTATTTTCCAAAACTCACATATCGAGGTAACTCTAAGATGGATAACGTACTTGGCCTAACGTGCCTCATCTAGTACGGTTTGCCTCAATTCCTTGCCTTCAAGCACATAAATTTGATTTAGAAATCGAAGTTAGGGTTTTTGACCCATTCCCAATTGTCAACACATGACCACACCTTTGAGTCTTCTAAAATAGCTTGCTAGATCTATTCATCAAATAAGAGTGAATTATTGGTTCAACAACGTAACTAGATGCTCCTTCAGGAATCATATCCACTGCCAATAGGCTAAAAGACTCTACCAGCCCCTACTCCCGAGTCATCAGATCAGGCTATCAGAGTAAGCTCATTTCCCCATTAACCACCACGTTCACCTAAAACAGGCTATTAGAGCAGGCTCGTTAACCACCACGCATTTGCCCTGCCAGAGTGGTATTGGATTGAACAATTTGACCCTTCAAAAACTCCATTTACTATCGTTTCCCCCACTCAATTCCCATGTGTGAACAAGTACCTCAAGCTTCCATGAAGACCTCAAATTTTCCCCACAAAATAGCGCCACCAAATTTTAAGGCAAACATAATTGCTCCAATTCCAAATCAGGATAAGATAATGATACTCACAATTTTTTACTGTTAAGGCCTATACGTTTCCATGAGGACACACTCTAGCCCAGCCTTTGGAAGCATCAATATAAACCGTGAGTCCACCCTGTTCCACGAGGCATTGCAAAGACAGGAGCAATAGTTAACTTTTCTTTTAGCTTATTAGTGCAAGCTATAAATCCTCCCTAGGGTACTGCTAAATAGGAACATCGGTTACCTTATTAAAGCTACATTTACCTACCTCACTCTACTCAGCTTGGCTTTTCCCGACTCATGCTCCTAAGTGTACCAGAGTATGTTTATTATTGTATCAACACTTATATTAATAGGGCATGATTCAGACCAATCGGATCAGAACTAGTCGCTTATAATTATTAGGGTGTATAACTGCCTGTATACTAAACCAAAGGTTAAGTCTGTAACCAGAATTAAATTTTCCCCTCCTCAAAGCCAAGTACAGGAACTGTGATGCCCCGCTTCCACTCACAGGTGCCATTCGTGAACAATCATTAGAACTGTTCACCTACCCAGTCATTTGTGAAGGGCGGACTATATTTTAACATGAAATGCCCTAGGTAGGAATTAGGCTTCGTCCTTCCCTTCCCTTAACCCCAAAATCAACTAGCAAATTGGGGTTTACGAATTCCACATTCTTTGAATTACTTCCCATTTAAGTTACCTAAAATCCTTTTTTTAAATACTTTAATTCTTCTTCTTTTCCAAGTATTCCACTTGGCTCCATATAATTCAAAATTTTAAACACCCATTGAAATACCTATGGTGCTGCTCTAGGTCTTTAGCATCTGATCGTCAGCTACAGTTCACTATGTTGCTCCGGCCAATGTGCCACCTGCCCATATCATGAGCTAACTGATTAGTCCTCTGCCACATGCTCCATAGCATTAGATCCGTCACTTCGAGCTTTGCACTCGTAGCAATAATGCCACGATGAAGACTCCGCGAGCTGTGATGGTTCCACCACCATCAAACGGAAGCAACCTTGTCAGGATATCCTTGCCTTGATAACCTCAGGCTCACTCTATGAGCCTCATTCCACAAGACTTTATCTCTTACAATCATCAAGAATCTTAAAGTAATCCAACTCTTAAAGCCTCGTGATCTTACCCCACGAGATCATATCACACGGTCTTTCAACCAAAATATGAAAGTCCCCACTTTTCACGACATTGGATCCAAGTCCATCATAAATCTCTTGCCACTAAGTTCATCACAAATCTTAACTATCATCGATATCTCAATCCATAACCGTCATGCTGAGCCTACCTCAAGTTCCAGCACTCATCGTTCGAAGCACATACTGTCACCCTCTAGGTGAGTCGAGACTATTGTTTTACTTTTGTATACTTAGTTTTGATGATGAAAAATAATATTTTATTTAATCCCTAAGTCATGAATCAAGGTTGTGGTTTTCAACATAAATCAATTTCAATATCAAGTATTACTTTGTGAAAATGAAAATCAAATGAATTTCAAGTATCAAAATTTCAAAGTCATATTTTTCTAAGTCTGGAAGATTAGCACCTTACACTACAAAAAAATCAGCATTTAGCGGCAGTTTTCAGCAACCGTTGGAATAATCGCCGCTAATTTTTAATTTTGCAGCAGTTTTAAAAATCGCCGCTAAATAAGTGATTTAGCGGCGGTTTTTATAATATTTAGCGGCGGTTTCAAAATTTAAAAAAAAAAAATTTTAATTTTAGCGGCGGTTTCAAAACCGCCGCTAAAATTAATAAAAAAATTAAATTGTTAATTTTAGCGACAATTTTGAAACTGCCGTTAAAATTAAAAATTTAACTTTTTTACTGCCCGCCCCGCGCCCGACCTGCCCTTGCGCGCCATGTGGCGATGCTGAAAATTAAATCCCAATGTACTCTCCCCAAGTTTCAAACCCAAGACCCCTTGTGCGCGTGCGCGCACGCAAATCGCCTGATCTGCGAAGAACTCCTTAACATATATGCACATATATATATATATTATATACTAATCTAACAACTAATTTCTAGAATTATATTTTATATTTTTTAATATATATTAAAAACATTTATTAATTGATTATTTTTTAAAAGAATAATAGAATAAATTAAAAATAAATTAATTGAGTTAAATTAAATAAATTAGTTGATTAAAAATAAAAAAGAAGATTTTATATATTTTTTAAAAATTATTAAAATTTTGTTAAATTTTTTTTATTTTTTTAAATTATATTTTTAATGAATTTATTTAAATTCAATTTTAAATTTATTTTTAATATTTTATATTTATTTAATTTTTAATTATTTTCTTAAGCAAAATTTATTTTTTTAATGAAAATAATGAATTTTAATATTTCAGATTTTTATTTAATTTTAATTTTTTTCATTTTTTTTCAAAATTTTTCAATTTAATTTTTTAATGAATTATTTTATTTTATTTTTAATTTTTAATTATTTAATTTTTTTTAAATTTAGCGGCAGCTTTTGATGTAATATTTTTTGAATTTTGCGGTGGTTTTTGAAAAACTGTAATTTAAAATTAAAATTAAATAAATATTTGTGGCAGTTTCAAAAACCGCCGCTAAATTTAATTTTTTTTTAATTTTGCGGCGGTTTTTGAAAACCGCCGCAAATGTTAATTTAATTTTAATTTTAAATTATTTTTTTTGAATTTACTGGCGGTTTCTAAAAATCCGCCGTGAAACAGAATTTAATTTTTTTATTATTTAATTAGTTTTTAAATTTAGCGATGATTTTTTGAAAATCGTCGCAAAAAAACATGTTTTACTGAATTTTGCGGCAATTTTATGAAACCGCCGCAAAATACCATGTTTTGCGACGATTTTTAGAACCACCACAAAAACTCAATTTTTTTGTAGTGTTATAAGGAGACATATATGAAAATATTTTCTTTTTAGAAAACTAACTCCCGGTATTTCAATAGCTAACATTCATTAATGATAAAATAATTTTTAACGAATTTTTCAAGAAATAGAAAGTGTAAATCTTGGAGGTGGTAAAATCGCAAAATCCTAAGTTTGTACTAAAACCCAAATTTTACTTTTTTATTCTTGTCGATTTTGATTTTTTAGATATTTTTGTTGAATCCAAATGGGGGGTACTTTCTTATTTACATTTATGTATTAAAGTAAATGTAAATATGTTGTGATGTTTTATATCAATCAAGTGTGCTTCTACATGCTATCAGTTAAGTGTTCAGATTTTCTAAATGGATAGTCAACTATATGCCTAAGTGCTGTCGACTATGCCTAAGGATAGTCGACTATGCTTGCACGTTCTGTCGACTATGTATGGCTTATGTCGATTATATTCCATTATGTCGATTATTATGAAAGGATAGTCGACTATGATTTTTCTTTTGTCGACTATGTATGAATATGATGTTATAAAATTTTCTTTGTATTTTTGATCTGTCGACTATCTAAAAGGATTTGTCAACTATGAATAGTTTTGGTTGAGCAATAGTCGACTATGCTTTATTGACTGTCGACTATGCCCAGTGTCATTTGAAAATATAGTCGACTAACCTATTTTGTTTGTCGACTGTTTGTTTCTCAGAAATCTATAATGGCTAGTTTCTCATTCTCCAACGACTCAATAACGACTAGTTTTGGGCAAGACTCATGGGATGCTTATATATATACATATCAAGGAGATCAAGAGAAGGCTAATGAACGGGAATGAAATGATTTGAGCTTACTATTATTCTCATTTGTATTTAAAATCGTATGTGATTTATTTTTCTCTCTTCAAGTCTTTGATCTAAATCTGTATACATTCATTTAAGCCTTGTTTAATTTTGAGAGACATCGTAACTAAGAGATTCATCTCTTAGATTCTCTCCAATTGTACATTTCTTGTATTTCCTAGCTTGTGTAGCCCATTTGATTGGGAAGTTTGTAAATTTCCTAGTCGAGGACTAGAGGACCTACTCGGGTTGAGTAGGGGGTTAATAGTAAAGGTATTTGAAAATCTTTAATGAGGAGCTAAGGTAGTGGATTAGGCTTGGGTTAAGCCGAACCACTATAAATTCTTGTGTTTATCTCTTGCTTGTGGTTTTATTTCATTTATTATTTCAAGCATTTCAATATTCCTCACTTGCATCAAATTTTCCATTAAAAGGATTTCAAGTTTCTATTAAGTTTTTTAAAATATCCAATTCACCCCCCTCTTGGTGTGTGCCATAGCACCTTCCAATCTAATAGAGACCTCACGTCTCTCTTTGCATACCCCCGTATGCATTCAGCTACTACGCCTAGCTCGGCCTTCCAACACACCTTACTCGGTCTCCCTAGACTTTGGGAATTACAACCTGGGGCCTCCACATCACTCGCCATGCCTCTGCCCACTCGGCATAGCCCATGGATGTCCTGTTTCCACAATCTGACATATCCCTTCCCTCGGTCCACACAACTTGTTCATACCCTTCATTGGGCGACATCCTCATCACCCTACAAAGATCTCATGATCTTAGGCGTCCTCCCCTACCCCAAGCATCACAATGAGAGTCTATTCATTCCTCATCTCCCGAGACCTTAGGCATCCCCCGACCCCAAGCTTCACAATGAGGATTTGATTGGCCCCTCATCCATTAACACGTGAACAGTTTCTAAGCCCTTCACAATATGGATTGCTAATCTAATGGCTCTCACACACATATCAATACATGTCCAACTCATTCATTCACAATATGGATTCCCCTGAATCCCAACTCGACTCGTTGGAAATTTTCCATCTCATATAAATACCCGCTAGGGTCCATTCATGCCTTAGGCACATCCCCTCCAGGATCATCATAATGATACAATCACATTGTACCATATATATACAATATGCATAAAACACACACACGACTCCCCTCGGAGTCCTTTCGAAGGTTACTTATGTCATGCCTATACTGGCAACAACATGCAAATGCATTACATGCATGCTCCACTTGGAGCCTCATTGCAAGTAATCTTACTCTCCTCTTCCTGGAGCTCGTCACCTAGCCCATTGACGACTTATTTCCTTGAGCTTCGAGCTGATTCCCACTTTAGCTCACTCCATCTCAAGCGCACAAGCCTTATCGCACCACTTTTAAGGGAAAACCCTACTTTCTCTAACATGCTTGGCCAATTTCCCAACATAAGGACGCTCCACTAATCCCCTCTCGAATTAGTTATGCCTCAGGCTCTCCTTGCCCCCTCATGACTCTTGTCATGACTCGGCTTAGTGTCCCCACACAAACCTCGACACCTCAATCTCAAGAATTCTCATACTTAGAATCCTTAATATCCCCGAATTTCCCACATACAGGTATCTTAACGCCAACACCCCCACCTAGGTTTTTAGTTCTTCTTTTCCTCGACCCATATACCACTTATGGGTATATCATCTCAACCCATGATATTTTTCGATTCCTAAAATAGGAATATCCAAGCATACCCTTCAAACCATCATAAGACTCAACGCTTTGACCCAATCCCTAGGGTCCTTGGACCACATATCCTACCTTCAAGGCTATTGAATCAACCCTGCTTTGAAATCTCAAAATTCCAAACCAACCGTTCTAGACCCCAACTCAGCAGCTAAGACATTTTGACTTACAACCAAATCATGTCAAACATCCTTAACTCAAAATTCTGGCAATCGCTCACATTAATCACTCAACCAACCATACACAACACCACCAACACGCTAGCTTTCTCCACTCCTATTGCTAGCCATGTTCTAATACCAACTGTGATGCCCCGTTCCCACTCACAGGAGCCACTCGTGAAAGATCATTCGAACTGGTTACCTGCCCAGTCATTTGTGAAGGGCAAACTATGTTTTAACATGAAACGCCCTATGTGGGAACTAGGCTTCGTCCTTCCTTTCCCTAAACCCTAGAATCGACTAGCAAATTGGGATTTACGAATTTCACATTCTGAAAATTATTTTGGGGCTCGAGGAGTGTGCTCGAAATGGGAATTCGAGCTCATTATGGCAGCCTAAGGGGCAATGCCAGTGTGGGCGTTTGGCGAGTTTTCTCCTCCAGATTGGATGAGGTAAAGTGATTAATTCTTTTCTAGTTATTTACATTATGTGAGATGATGTAATGTGAAGTGATGGTTGGATTATGCCCGTGGTTGGGGTTAGTTGTAGTTGTTGAATTGGGTGGTTTTTGAGGTGTATGGCAAAAACATAAACCCTGGTTTAATTTTTGTTGTTGGGTACTATGATTGCATCTAGGGCTGACTAAGGAGGCGGTGATCCTAGAAGAGTTCGGGCTAGCGTTCTCGCCTGTGGCAGAGAAAAGGCTTCGAGCTAGGTAAAGGATAACCCCAAGGGTGGTGGTCTTGCATGCATTTGTAAATGTTTTCTTATGAGCTGCATGTAGTGGTTAACACTTGCATGATATGAGTTCTAGTGTACCTATGGCCATATGGAGGACTAGTGTTATGGGAAGGGTTGGTTGATGTCTTAACCTATGGAGGTTATGAGGGCATGGAAGACTACCTATTTTGCATTGCATTTTTGCATTACATGCTCTCTCATGCTACATTTACTTATGCATTTGCACCCTTACTAAGTCTTTATGACTCATGAGGTTTTACCTCATGTTATAGATGTTGCGAGCCCAGATGCAAGCAGGGATGGCATCGGGAGGATGATGTGGCAACTAGCGTTATCGCTTGAGTTTGTATGTGGTATATAGTCATATATGTATTCATGTGATTGAATGTAAGTGTTGTTGTGCATTAGATGTATCTAGTTGTTGTAATCATCATGGTATGATGGGTGATTGTGAGATTGCTTGATGTATATGGCTTTAGTTGGTGAAGTAGAGTTTCGGATCACGTAAGGATCGAAAAGGTATGATCCCATAAATTCCTAATACTTAATGAAGTTTGATGTGCTAGTTTTGTGCCCGAGTCACCTTTAGCTTGTTGTGAGGCGAGCTGAAGAAAGGTGAAGCTCACTCAAGTTTTGGGTCCCGTTCCGATGTGCTTCCTTTTATGTTATGGGACCGATTCCTCAAGTGGAGTGAAGGGAAGGACGAAACCTAGTCCCCACCTAGGGCATTTTTTAATGAAACATAGTCCATATCTTCATAGTTTGGTTGTTGTGTGTGAGTAATCTGGGTGATTATTCATTGGTAGCACCCGTAGGTGGGAGCGGGTCGTTACAGGAACCACGACCCCATTGTTGGAGTTATGCCCCACAAGCCAATTACATTTTATGTAATTAATCATACTTTTCATTGAGATTCTTTTTTCTTCAATCAATTGTTATTGCAAAGTATTATGTTTTATTTTTCGTTGATGGTTATAGTCATTATTCATTGCAATCTATACTTGACAAAGTCCATAAATCATATAGGCTCATGGAATATGGTCATGCATAGAGATGACGATCACGAAACATATTCCTTATAAGCCTTAATCTTAAATGTTCTTAGTCATAGAATTATTAGGAATGAACACTAATAACTTGGATAGACTAGCACATATGATGCATGCTCAATCCGGAGAATGTCTTGTTTCATGGACATTGGTGTGACGATACTAGTGCATATATGTGAGTGCTTATTATAAGAATAAGTACATTGAATTGACCCACTACAGGATTCCTAATGGTTATTATTTAATGACAAATTGGAATTCTTGTGTTGCAATTGTGTAGATTGATCCTTAGACTTGAGACATCATGGTAGTCTTATATTTAACTGGTTACGCCTTGGTGCTTTTTGGATTCTAAAGGAGTCATTGACAAACTGTCACTGGGCATGACCTTGTCACATATGAAGGCTTATGAATATTGATATAGGATTTATCACTTATCGTCAAGATGAGAGGATGTCCTATGTATTCTGATGATTTCATGACTGTGGAAATCCTTAGCCAAGGTGAGGTGGAAATCAAAAGGACCTATCAAGTTATAAATTTGGAATGGATACATAGTTATTGAATGGTTAGGGTTTCGTCATAAAACAATACCCTAAATTCAATCAGGAAATTAATTGATAAAAGGATTTTATTGCACGATAATTGTAATTGAAAAGGTCAGCGTTTATTTCATTATTGGCTTTAGAATTAATTTGATTAATTCTAAAACTATTAATTAAAGAGTTTAATTAAGAAGACCATGAGATGTATTTAATTAAACAAATGAGTTGGGCCCTAAAGTAACCCGATAGAGTTGGTTCCTATATCGAGTCTAATGGTAGACCTAAGGGGTCACACACTAAGATCAAGCCCATTCCACAATAAAAAAAAAAAGAGAGCTAGCCCAATGTGATTAGTGGTTGGGCTTAAAGTGTTTAGGGTTTTCTATGGCGTGATTAAGGTTTTTGAACTCTATATATATATGCCGCTTAAGAAGCTAAAAACGGAAGAAGAAAATTTCGGTTTCTCTCAAAAACATTTAGGGTTGCTAGCACAACCAAGGACGTTGTGGAAAGATCGATCGTGTGGACTGACTTGGAGAAAATCGCACTTGCATCTCTGCGGATCGGAATCTGACGGAATCATAGGTTGCACAGTCGCAGTTCCTAACACCCATTGCCTGTTATTATGGGAAAACACATTTCCTAACCAAGCCCACACAACATAGTTACGACTTTCATCTGACCCACGTATGCAACCACAGTTTTATCACTTTCCACATGTATAAACTTCCGAACTCCCAAGCCCACACAACATACTGTGTAGTAATCATGCTCTTGGTACCGTCACCTTCTCACACTCAATTTTTTTTGGGAAAATAGGTTAGATGTAATTCCATAAATACAGTCACAAATTAATCTAAGTATGATTTGGGCACCTCAGTCCTCAACTCACAAGGGTTACAGACGCGATAATTCCCAATGTCATCACCAGATACTAATAAAAATCCATAACAGGATCTAGAGCAATCTTGCTACATCTTCCTTTTAAATCCTCAATTGGTAACATCCTATCCCAAGCTAACTTTCAAGAATATCCTCCACTAAATTCCTTAAAATCACAAATCATACTCAAAGTTATATTTAACATATATTAACCAATAACATTTCTTGACTCACAATTTCCCACCTTACTACTTGACACAGCCAAATATCGTATCATCATTTCCTAGTTGATATGCCAATGCATGTGAATGGATTGACCTGGGATTAGTTAACACTCAAATAAATACATCAAGGAGGATTGTAGGTACCTTGCACGACCATCGGGTTGGCATTGGCATCTTTTCCCGTCAACTGGAACACACGACCCAGCTACAGTTCTCGGCCTCCTTAGTTTATTCGAGATTGATTGACTTCTATTCTTTGTGGGCAGTCCTTAGAGAGATGGCATGTCTGCTGGTAATTAAAGCACATAGGTCCTTTGGGGTAATCTCGAGACGTGTGGTCCTTTCCTTCATAGGTATAACACCTTTGGTTATTTCTTTCACAAGTTTTTTCATGATGAAATTTTTGACACATGGGACAGGTCTCTTTGTGTTTGAAATTTTCTCTTCGAACCCCAAGATCATGTCTTTTCCCAATTTTTTTGTCCTTAGGTTCTCAAAACTTCGTCCTCAGGGTGTTCATTCGGTGGAGGTTGCTTTCCACGATCAGGGCTTGTGAAACCACCTCTGCGTAAGTACATGCCCCGAGAGAGCTTAATGCTAACTGAATCTCCAATTTCAACCCCCCAAGGAACTTTTGTGCCTTGGCTTTTTCGTCCAAGTTATAAATTAGCATGTACTTGATTAGTCGAGTGAAATTATCTTCATACTAGGCAACTGACATGTCCCCAGTTTGATTCAAATTCATAGATTCTTGGCTTTTCTCCATTTCTTACATAAAGGAAATTACTTGGCATTAAAGAGTTCTTTAAATTGTGCCCATGTAATGTTTGGCGTACCTTATCCCTTAGAATCCGACAAGGTTTTTTGCTAGTCCTCTACCAGTGGTCTGCCTCATCCCGAAGCATAAAGGTGGCACAGATGATCCTTTCATCCTTTTTACAACCAAGGAAATTAAAAATCTTTTCCATCTACTCTAGCTAGTACTTACTCTCACTTGGTTCAGTTCTTGCTTTGCCCCAAAAAATAGGTAGATTCAACCGCTGGAACTTGTTAACGACATCGGGGTTTCGTGGGTTAGCATAATTTGTTAGTTGCGTCCTTTGCATAATTGTCAACATATTTTCCATAATTCTCTCCATCCGATCAATGCGGGCTTCTTCTTCTCGACTTCTTCCTTGGAGTGAATTTTCCTGAGGCATCTTTGATGTTACCTCATACAAGTCTTGTGACTCCTCTTCCCCTTGGATTCTCTTACCAAGGTGATTTGTGGTGACAAGTTCAAATCTTTGAGAATGTCAGGTATTTACCATCTGAAATAACCACACTTTAAAATTGTGAGTCCAATATGTAAACCTTAGTAGTAAGATGATCCCGAAATAATCATAACCAATTAGTAAAATTAAAACATATTCTCAACTTTCCCAATCTTGTGGATTATCAATCCAACAATTCTAAACATCCTTGTCCTAAGAATATACAAGGGTTTTATGGCTTAAGGATTTGTACCCAATCCTTATTCTAGTAACTTACCCGATTCCTACCAATATTCACATCTTCCCTTACCATTGCACAATCGAGTTGAGATAAATATATCAATCCGGCTTAAATTGTCTATCCCTTGATATTAAATTATCATTTGCATGCTTGGGTTGTCTCCTTAATAGATTTCTTGTTATTCTCTGATTGCTTAGTTTTTTTTGGAGTTATTACTTGTTGGTTTCTCTTATACTTTATTATGGAGTTTAGCAATTGAGTTTAATATAATTCCCACTTGAATTGTGACACCATGACGAATGTGGCTGTCATGTCAATGTTGATCTCAATTGGTAATGTAATCTCTTTGCCCATCTTATCTTTTGGTCAAATTTACATTTTTGTTTTTGTGTTTTTATTTTTTTTATATAGTTATTTAAATTTTTATTATTTCAATTACAGTTTTAGACTTATATTTTCAAGTTAATTTAATTTTTGTACTTTGACTTTTTTTCATGTGTCAATTCAAATTTTTTATTATTTCGATTACACTTTTATATTTATATTTTTTAATTAATTTAACTTTTGTATTTTAGTGTTTCAATTACACCCCTTATACCTACACTTTCACTTGTACTTTGCATTTTAAAGTGAGATATGTTAATTTAATATTTTTTTTTATATGTCAAAGTACAAGAGTTAAATTAAATAAAAAATATAAGTACAAATATGTAATCAAAATAATAAAAAATTCAAGTTGTCGCGCGAAAAGAAGGTCGAGATATAAAAGTTAAATTATTTTAAAAATATAAATATAAAGGTATAATTAAAATAATAAAACATTCTAATATCTTAAAAAAAAGAATAAAAGTAAAAAAAAGCAAAAATCTGGATTTGGCCCGCATCTTTCACATGTTTCGGTCTATGTGCAAGAGTGACGTGACAGTGTAAGAGTCTACCGCTTTCTTAATGCAATATTTATTAAATTAACAAAGTGTAGACTTAAATTGGCCATCATTGCCATTATAGGAAACTTAATATGCTTTCACCATTTCTCAGAAGCTAGGCTGTTGCGCAGCAGGTATTGACGGGGTTGACAGCTTATTACTTTATAAAGTGAGCGAGCGAGACACTACTCGTTCAGAAGAATTCGTTGTACTTTCATTCCTGTCTCCTTGGCCCAAATTGATAGGCACCATTTGAGGAAGATAACTCTAGCTTTGACAACCTTGAACAAGAAGGAACCTCGGATTAACGGCGCTTATCTTCTAGGTGGAAGTATGTGTCTCCCCACTTTGGGTTAGTGATTAATGCTTAATTTTGTAAAAATTTTATTATAATTTTATTCTTATTTTAATTTTAAAATAGTGTAAATTAAATATTATTATGTATTTTATAATTGTGTGTAGATTTAAAAATATTAATATAAAAATATATATAAAATAAAAAAATAAATATAATATATATAATATATGGATTATAAACCCAACACAAAAAAAGTCTAAGCCCAAAACAAATAAGGCCTAAACCCAACACAAGGAAGGCCCAACCCCAAAACAAGAAAAGTCCAAATCCCACAAGTTACTTATATCATCGCTTACATCATGGGTTGGAATGATGTCATTGCTTACATCCTGTCACGAAGTTCCAAGAATTACACTTTGGTCCGAACTTTTTGAGTAAGTAGATATTTTGTTTATCTTTGTATTATTAAATTAAATATTTATTTATCTTATTTATTATTAAATTAGATAATTGTGTGGTCTCCATTACATCTTGTGGGCTATAAATAGCTCAATTGGTTGCATTTGTAACCATCTAATTTTTCATATAATGAAAGCATAGTTGTGTTTTTAGAATTTCTCTCTCAAATTTTCAACTTTAGTTTCTATATAGTTGTGCTCTTAGAATTTCTCTCTCAAATCTTCAAACTTTAGTTTCCATATAGTTGTGTTATGTTATTCTAATTATTTTTAAATTATACACCACCTATATGGTCTGTTAAATATTTTCTTTCAAATATTGTCTCTTAATTATACACCGCCTATATGGTCGGTTAAATATTGTCTTTCAATTATTGTCTTTTAATTATACACTGCCTATATGGTCGGTTAAATATTGTCTTTTAATTAAACACCGCCTATATGGTCTGTTAAATATTATCTTTTAAATACTGTATTTTAATACCCGTCATTTAAATTTCTGCCAATTTATTTTCAAATGAAGATGAGTAGCTAAATCTAATATTGGGTTAAGCAAATGACAGTATCTAATGCCAATGATTCCCAAAGAAAGCTACGCTTCAAATCTGTAATATTAATCTGATTTAATTTGAGCAGTGTGCGTGTAGTGTATCTTTAAGTTTGGATTGGAGTATAAACCTAACTTAGAATTTTCATGCCACGTATGGAGATCACTAGATCTGGAAATGTTTTCATACCCAAGCCTAAATGATTAATCTGTATCTATAAATTCTGTCTGTGGAATATAATTCAATTTATGGTAATTTCTTAACTTAGAATTTTCATGCCATGTATGGAGATTGTTTAAACAAAAATTATCATTATCTTGAACTAAAATTACTGACAGATCTGCAAAACTTAATTCAGATAAATATTACTGATATTTTTTATTAAATCGAGAATTAATTGATTTTGACACTGAAATCATATTGACTTATGCTGCTTAAATTCAGTGTTAGTTTAGTTTTAATTCTTGCCTTTAGATCATCTTAATCACCTCTAAAATCAAATATTCTGTTATTTTTATTTTCATCCATAAATAATCTCCTTGTGAATTGACTTGGACTCACCAAAATATAAATTTAAAATTATACTACACGCATACTCGTACACTGGCGAGTATAATCGCCATACACCTGCTTTAATAAGAGGATTGACGTTTGATGAATTTGGTTGTAGTTTTGATGAATAAATGTGCAGGGTAGCGTAGCAGTCAGTTTTTTACGCCATTGCCGGGGAGATTAAATTTGGTTAAATTTTGTTATTGTTTTACTGTTTTAAAAAAATTAAAAAATAATAATTAAAAAAATTATTTTCAAATATATATATATAAAATATATATTTGAAAAAAATAAAAAATATATAAATTAAAAAATAATAAAAAAAATATTTAGATAACTTTTAGTTACTAAACAGTGCAAGAGATTATGGTCAGGTATGATTATTGAAACATTAATTGATTCATTAGTATCATTATCTACCGTTGAATTGTCATTTCTATATTCTCTATGTCTTAGTATTCTAACATGTTTGTGTATTCTAATGCATTTGGCCATCCCGATCCCAGTGAGGGGAGGTTTTCTTTTAACTAGAGTCAGAGGGAAAATTCTTATCTGTCAGGCTACGACCCAGATCTATACACTAATTACTCTAGTTCCTATGACCATTGGAATTATCCTTGGAGCGATGATTCTGTGCTCCAATCTCTTGAACATTTTCCTCCACCACCTCACCAATTCGAGTTAGAACAAGGGGTTAGATTTGATACTTATCAACCTTAGGATGAAAAAAATTTAAATGACACCCTTCAGGAGTTTATGCAAGGTCAAGTGAGTTTTAATGCACAAATGGCCGAACTTCAAGAACAAACCACTAGGGCCATAGGTGACATTTTAGAACAATTGATCGAGTTTACACAGACCTTGAGTGTGAGTGAACCTAGCGAGTTTTCAAACCAACCCAATCAAAATTCCGTAAGTCAATGTCTTGGGGGAGGAATCGTCATTCAATGCACCCATAGGTGTAACACCCTCTCTCCTAGAACTGCTCGAGAAGAGGTGCTACGTGGAATTAAAAATAAAACTAACTGATAAACTAAAATCTAATACCATAACTGAACATCTCAATCAAATTGAAATAAAACTCTGAGTCAACATAAACTGAAAACCATAAACTCTAACTAAGGAAAAATCCCTCAACTGAAATATAAACTTATACGAAACTGATAAACACCATAAACTAATAAACCCCCCAGACAACTTTAATCCTGAGCGGCTCCACGTACACACACTACTGACCACTGTTGTTAGGCCCCACATCTGGTACTCCCCCACTAGGACCTAGAATGGTGAAGAGTACAAGGTGAGCTACAAAGCTCAACAAGTAATAAGCTGGAAAGAATAATTGAAGCTGAATCGAAGAATATCGATACTGATAAAATACTTACTGAACTTGTATTGAGAGATATAATAATCACTGGATTGCATTTACAAGATGTAATGCACATAAATTATAAACTAAATGGAGGTATGCAACTTTGGCTCATAGGCCCACATAATTGTAATACATACCTGACTTATCTGAATCCTACAAATATAAAAGCTGTAAGCACATACTGTGGGTAATATACCCCTAGCCCCCTAGTCGACATCAGGCGAGCAAAACATAAACTGAAATTGAAACTGGTGGGATCCCTGTAGACTAGCCGCTTGGCGTGCATAATGCAATGCTAACATACATGCTAACACACGATATATAGTGCTCCATAGAAAGTCATGCTCAATGCTCATACCAAGATGTATGCACATAATCTCACAAAAATAATGATAATCATGTCATATTAAATGCTAATCATGCAATCTGATTTTCAATATATTGGAATACAAAGATTTACTCGTATTTTCCCTTGAAATACACAATTTACTGATATTTATTTAATTATTTAATGATTTATTTATTTTGAGGGTTGCAACATGAAGACTTCCCAGGGGGGTCACCCATCATAGAATTACTCCCTCCCGAGCATGCTTAACTTTGGAGTTTTGAAAATATTGGAACCAAATATGAGAAAAATGGAATTTCGGTGTGAGTGTTATACACCCTAGGCCCATTTGGATATGGAATTCACCCATCGGAATACAAGACACATGAAATTTGAATGAATTGTGAAAGCCATTCGAATGAGCAAGCTCTCATTTGAATACATGACACATACATATTTAGACACATCCGGATACAACACAAAGTATCTGGATATCACTCAAAAAAAGCCTTAGACTCATCCAGATACAACACAAAGCATCCGGATATCACTCACATAAAGCCTTAGACTCATTCGGATACGATAAAAAGCATCCAGATATCACTCACAAACAACTAGACACATCCGGGTATGACTCAAGGCATCCGGATACTACTCACAATCACTGTTAGACACATCCGGATATGAACGAGAGCTATCCAGATGTCACTCACATAAAACTTTTTGAATCATCCGAATAGCCTATAACCTATCCGGATGCTACTCATATGCTCTGAAAAATCTATCTAGATATGAGGGAATCTATCCGGATGACTACAACTTTTAAACCCAGAACGAATGAACACAGAGACTGAAATTTGAATCAAATCTAAATTAAACTACACCATTCTGAATCAAAACTTGGGAAAACAAGTCCCAACTTATATGAAACAACTTTAGGGATGATTCAACGATGATATTTAACTGAATCGCTATAAAAAAAAACATGTATGAACTGATATAAACTTGTTGTATACGCATATATATATATAACGTATCTGAAACTGAAACTGATACAACTTGATAACTAGGGTAATCAATCTGGAATAACTAAGATCGAATGCTAATATACTCCCGTAAGAAAGGATTACACGGAGAAGAAACTTGCCTTAATCTTTCTTATCAGAATCCCCAACGATTGCAACGAAAATCTCTTAACCAATATCACTGTTGAAACTTCTTCTTTCTCCAGTTCTTCACACGGCGTGAAGAAATTTGTGTTATCTATGCATATATATATATATATATACTGGAGAGGCAACCCTAAAAGCCATCTCTCCCTCTCCTAATACAACTAGGAGACTCTCAATCCTACTCCTTCTCTAGCATGGATTATCCTCAATCCCTTAATAATAATAATTCTAATTAATTAATTAAATTCTAATCACAAATTGCTAAATGACCTTCATGTCCTAGCATTTAATTTCCATAATAAATAACTAGAATTAAATGCTCTTTAAATGTTATTCTCTCAATTAAAAATCTAAATTGCCACATTAACAATTAATTGGCAAATTCCTTTAACTCGAGAAATAACTAAATACCAAAATAATTCTAATTAAATTCTGGACCCTCTAATGGGTCGTTACAATAGGTCAAGAGTCGGTCCAATCTACACCCATCCCTAGGAATGATGAACCAATTGAGAGACTTGATAACCCTAGGATGGTACGAGCAATTATAGAAGAAAAATTGGACCAAAATGATGTGAGAATAGAAGAAGCCTGGGAGGAAGAAGAGGATAAAACCCAAGAACCCAAATGTGAAGATACCATGGGCCTAGCCAAACATAAGCCTAAATTTATGTCTTTTAGGCTAGTATATATTATTGGGGATCAAATTAAACCAGACATGTGTGAGGTGTTTGTGCGAATTGATGTGTCGTACTCTGATATAATGAAACCAACACCTCCGGATGACATATTTTCAAAATATGTATGTGCATTCATGAGAAAAATTAATTTACATAACTTTGAAAATAGCTTTAAAAGAAGTGTAATGAAAAAGAGTTATTATATGATTAGGTGGGCAACCACTCATTTGATCCTTAACTGGAAAAAAAAAAAATCTCTAAAAAAATAAAAATATATAATAAAATAAAATTTGTTTTTTTTTAAAAAAAAAAGATAAAGAAAAGAAGGAGACAAACTTAACGCTGGTGGCAATCACTTTTCTTAGGCAGTGCAATCACACTGCCCTATAAAGGAAACGACACACTACCCTCTAAAGAAAAAGAAACGCTAAGTATTGAAAAAGAAACATCGAACATTGAAAAAGGAGACACCAGACATGACCCTGCACTCGTGGCACGCCTCGAGCCAAGTGTGGATGTTAGAATAGTGACTTCCACTACCCTATAAAAGACCCCGTATCTGCATGAGGCAAGCCACACTTCTTTGAGCTCAGTCTTCTCTCCTTGTGTTGTTTTCCGATTAGGTACTCTCGTCCCTTTTGTAAGATTCATAGTTTTGTTTTACTTTCCTCTTACTATAGTTGTGTTTTTAAAAAAAAAAAAATGGATCTTCAGCTCTTGAAAATTCACAAGTATTATCCATCTCTCCCATAAAATGATTTGAAAAAGATTTATGCCACTAGGTGTCAAAGACTTAGGATGTTGATGTGTAAAAATATCCCTAAAGATATTCGTTGGTTGATTGAAGCAAAAGTTCGATTTCTTGGCGAAACTTCATCTAGTTTTAATCACTTTCCAGGATTGGGAAAGAGTATTTTTTCAAAAAAACAAAGAGCAAAAAGATTAAATGGTTGTTACAAATGTGCTCGATGGACTTGTAACGCACGATGCAAATATGTGATGTTTACTTCCATAAATCGAGAAGATAAAATTAGTTTATAAAAGGATGGGCTGAGTAAGGAGTCTTTGGATGATATCCACTTGACTCTTGAGACGCATTCATGTGGAATAGTACAGGGAGAACTTCTTTCTTTATGGACCCAGTTCAGAAGTGACCACCAACGCTATAGTCTTGGGAATCTGACTATAATTGACCATGTTTGCCAATCTATAAGAAAATTGGATGGGAAGCCTATCCCCACTTCATAGAAGGTGTTTAAGCTATTTCTAGACGTAAAACTAGAGGAAGATATGAACCACAATCACAACTACTTGTATATACGCATGATATTTGTTTGTGTTTATTTATTGTTGAATTTCTATGTAGCTACTTTTGATCGCCAAACCTCTTTAACCAGTTCTACTTTTAGGGAATACATAAAGAACTAATATAAATGGAAGGCTATCTAGTTCGTCGAATCAATACCACATGTGTACTATGTGGCTCTCAACTTGGGAGCGAAATTTGTTACACACTTGCAACAAGCGAACTTGACCTAAAATTGGGAGAGAAAAAAATTAATTTGGTCTATGGACGGGGAAGTTGTGGATTGAATGGATGTGTTTCACAGGCTGCACATCTTGGAAAATCATATGTTGTAGATGTAATGCCAATCTCTTTGGCTAATCCACATATTTCCTGGTTTACATGCAGTCAACTTATAAGAACGACTTCTATGTCTAAGCGCATGGCTTGTAAGATTTATTAGTCAGACGCCTTCATTGCTTTACCAGGAGGTTTTGGTACACTTGAAGAAATCTTTTGTATAATCTCCTGGGCCAAGAGCAATCTCCATACCAAACCCAATAGACTTTTAAATGTTAACCATTTTTTCGAGGGGTTGCTCTCTTTTCTTGATCAGGCTGTGAAACAAAAGTTCATTTCTCTTTTAGAAAGAAAGATTCTCATTTCCGCATCCACCATTGAGGAGCTGCTAGAGAAATTACACGCTTATGTTCCACAGCATGATCCTTACGAGCCTCAAATAGATTGGTCTAAGGCAATTGAAAGCAAGCGTCAAAGGGGTCTGATTAATTTAGATTTATCCCTGTAAGGCAAGTCTATGATAAGATGGCTGAGTAAGGAGTATTTTTTATACTCTTGAGACGCATCTGTTTATGACTTGCATGATTTTTTTTTTATTTCGGTGTGAAAATAAAATAAATATATAGGGTATTCTCACTTGTTTGTTGAAGATTTAGCAGTTCACGAAACTTACAGACTTATAGAGTTACAGGTATTCCTAACAACCCTATTTTATTACTGCAATTCAAGTTTGGGGGGGGGGGGGGGGAGTAAGGTATATTTATGAATTATCTGGTCCATGTTTAACTATGAATTTGCAATTGCATGCTTCTAGTTTTGTGTGAATTGTTTATTTTTAACTCCTCCTATTAAAAATTAAAAAAAAATTGTGTGTGCTTTAAATAATGTTATCCTTAAAGCTTTGGAATTATACACTGATAGTCAGTTGAATTTGCAATATGAATCATAAATGCATTAATTTCTTATTTGAAAATGTAAATGTATGGGATTAGAATAGGTGATTTGCATGCATCGGGTCTTCAATAATTAGAAATTGGTTTATCGATCATAAAGTCAAAGCCAATGGTAATTAGCTGATTAGCACATTACATGATCCCTCAACATAAGTGGAGATTATTACTTGAGTAAGTGTTTGAGCCTAATAACCATTAATTCTAAGTGAAATAACACTTACTCTAAATGCGCTTTATTGTTTATCTCATCTTTTCAATAGCTTCAAAACATCAATTTGTTTTGAATGTCTAGTATGATAGAGAATGAATTTGGCTAGTTTCGAACTCTGAATTAGTTGACTAAATAACATCATTTTGTAGAAGCATGATAGAGTGATCAATTTCTTTCAATTTGGGCATATTAACCTTTTTCTTTCTTTACATTAACCTCCCATGTTAATCCACTTGAGCCATTTTTAAACATAATTTCTTTTCTTACCCTCATCTAAACCGTAACCACATGAAGTTTGTCCATACCTGGTGTGTTTTAGGAATCAGTCTATCTCGGTATTTTCATATAAAAAAAAAAGAAAAAAAAAAGAGAAAGAAAGAAAGAAAAAAAGAAAAAAATGGGAAGTTCTCTTAGCTATTCAGCACAAGTGTTCCAAAATAAATGTTGAAGAAAACAAGATGTCCAATTTGATATTAGTCTCAAAAAAAAAAAAATCCCGACTCACCATTTGCACACTTTACCTTTTTCTTTGACAACCCGTATTAACCTCATAGTCCAATTACAACCTAGTCTGGTCCCTTTTGATGCAATAAATCATGTGATCTCAGGATTCAAGTTTAGAATAGGAAATTTTGTTTAAATTCAAAAGTTATTCATGTAGGGAATTATTCCAATCATAAAATTATGTCAATTTCCTTGTTCTTTCATGAAAATACGTTCTTTGTATTTGGGATGACATCGAGTTTGAACTTGTTTTGCATTTACTCTTATAACGATGCACTCCTTTCTGTATACACTAGAAGAATCGTTCTTTTTTTAATTGAAGGTAAAATCCATAGTAAGGTTTGAAGTTGAAACTTCGAGTGAGTAAGTTTGTGTGTTAGTCACCCTGATTGTCGTTCCTACGATTGTATGACCTTTGACCGAAATCTAATTTAGAATATTCAACTGTATGACAGATAGCTTGTTCTGTTCTATGTATTTCGGTTTCGAATTTGAAATTTCTATATTCATGCGATTATTGTGAATAAATATTGGCTAGTGTAAAGTCTAATTGCTATGGGACTAGCAATGTTTAAGTTAGGGGGTGTGATTAGTGCTCAATTTTGTAAAAAATGTGTTATAATTTCACCCATATTTTGATCTTAAAATGGTTTAAATTGAATATTATTATGCATTTTGTAATTGCATGTAGGTTTAAAAATATTAATATAAAAATATATATATAATATAAAATAAAATAAATAAATATAATGTATATAATATATGGATTGTAAGCCTAACACAAGGAAGGCCCAAGCCCAAAACAAGAAAAGCCCAAGTCCCATAAGTTGCTTACATCATCGCTTACATCATGGGTTGAAATGATGTCATCGCTTACATCCAGTCATGAAGTTCCAAGAACTACACTTTGGCCCGAACTTTTTAAGAAATTAGATATTTTATTTATCTTTGTATTATTAAATTAAATATTTGTTTATCTTTTTTATTATTAAATTAGATAATTGTGTGGTCTCCATTGTATCTTGGGGGCTATAAATAGCTCACTTGGTTGCATTTATAACCATCCAATTTTTCATATAATGAAAGTATAGTTGTGTTCTTAGAATTTATCTCTCAAATTTTTAACTTTAGTTTCTATATAGTTCTGTTCTTAGAATTTCTTTCTCAAATCTTCAAACTTTAGTTTCCATATAGTTGTGTTATGTTATTCTTATTGTCTTTTAATTATACACCACCTATATGATCAGTTAAATATTTTCTTTCAAATATTGTCTCTTAATTATACATCGCCTATATGGTCGGTTAAATATTATCTTTCAATTATTATCTTTTAATTATATATTGCCTATATGGTCTATTAAATATTGTCTTTTAATTAAACACCACTTATATGGTCGGTTAAATATTATCTTTTAAATACTGTATTTTAATACCCGTCATTTAAATTTCTGCCAATTTATTTTCAAATGAAAATGAGTAGCTAAATCTAATCTTGGGTTAAGCAAATGACAGTATCCAACGCCAATGATTCCCAAAGAAAGTTACGCTTCAAATCTATAATATTAATCTGATTTAATTTGAGCAGTGTGCGTGTAGTGTATCTTTAAGTTTGGATTGGAGTATAAACTTAACTTAGAATTTTCATGCCACATATGGAGATCACTAGATCTGGAAATGTTTTCATACCCAAGCCTAAATGATTAATCTGTATCTATAAATTATGTCTGTGGAATATAATTCAATTTATGGTAATTGCTTAACTTAGAATTTTCATGCCATGTATGGAGATTGCTTAAATAAGAATTATCATTATCTTGAACTAAAATTACTGACAGATTTGCAAAACTTAATTCAGATAAATATTACTGATATTTTCTATTAAATCGGGAATTAATTGGTTTTGACACTGAAATCGTCTTGACCCATGCTGCTTGAATTCAGTATTAGTTTAATTTTAATTCTTGCCTTTGGATCATCTTAATCACCTCTAAAATCAAATATTCTGTGATTTTTATTTTCATCCATAAATAATCTCCCTCTGAATCGACTTGGACTCACGAAAATATAAATTTAAAATTATACTACACGTGTCGCACACTGGAGTGCAAGTCCTATTATTTCTTCTTTTTTTTGAGTTGTAAGTTCTTTCCTCCTTTTATTTCTTTTAGAGGCAAATTCTTATATATGCAAGATCTTTATAGTGATTCAATCAAATATTATCTTTGAATCATCCTTAAAGTTGTTTCATATCGATTGGGATTCGTTTTCCCAAGATTTTATTCAGAATGGTGTAGAATAATTAAGTTTTGTTTCAGATTTCAGTCTTTGTTAGCATTCATGTTCGTCAAATTTAATTGTAGATATCCAAATAGATCTTCCCATATCCGGATGAGTTCCAAGTTCCTTGCTTATGATATCCGGATGGTTCTTCGCACATCCAGATAGCTCATATCTGGATGCCCTTTCTTCTATCCGAACAGGTCTATCATATCTGGATGCCTCCTTCCATATCTAGATGCCTCTCTACAAAGTTGAATTTTATATTCAAATTAGTCTCCTAATATATATATCCAAGTGTCTTGTGTGATATCTGAATGTCTAGAATCGTATCCGGATGTCCTAGTTTCCATCTGAATATATCCCGGCATATCTGAATAGCTTCTTATTTGAGGGCCAGTGTATCCGGATGTCTTTCATCATATCCGGATATCCTTCCTGATATCCTGATAGCTTTTCCAGAAATTCAATTTAAACTTCCATTGATGTTTTAATCCAAGTCTTAATAAAAGTAATGTATTCAATACCTTCAAATATTAAATTTAAATGCCAGAATTTATCAAGTTAATCGTACCCATACCCTAATTCATAATTCATTGAATCTTTGTATTCCAATATATAGACGAAGATCATATCATGTTCAACATTATTTTTATTATGACATGATCAATATTATTTTGTGAGATTATGTGCATACATTCTGGTATGAGCATTGAGCATGACTTTATATGGAGCACTACATATCGTGTGCCAGCATTTATGTGAGCATTGCATTGCATTATGTGCGTTAGGCGGCTTGTCCACGTGGATCCCATCAGTTTCAATTTCAACTCAGTTTATGAGTTGCCCGCCTGGGGCCCACCAGGGGGCTAGGGGAATATTGCCCACAGTATGTGCTTATAGCTTTTATGTATGCAGGTTTCAGATCAGACAGGTATGTATTATCAGATTATGTGGGCCTATGAGCCAAAGTTGCATACCTACATTTAGTTTACAGTTTATGTGCATTACATTTTTATGAATGCAAACAGATAGTGATTATACAGTACAAGTTCAGTGAGTTATTTATCAGTATCGATATTTTTTTATTCAGCTTCAATTATTCTTTCCAACTTATTACTTGCTGAGCTTTTTAGCTCACCTTGTACTCTTCACCCCTCCAGGTCCTAGTAGGGGAGTACCAGAAGTGGGGCCTAACAGCAATGGTCTATAGTGTGTGTACGTGGAGCTGCTCAAGATAAAAGATGTCTGGGAGTCTGTTGAGTTTTATATTGTTTTGTCAGTTTAGATCTATTTTATATTTCAATTAAGGGATTGTCCCTTAAACAAGGTTTGTGCTTTTCAGTCTGTATTGACTCAGAGTTTTTATTCCAGTTGATTGAGATGTTCAGTTATGGTATCAAATTTCAGTTTATTAGCTAGTTTTATTTTATATTTTCCCGTAGCACCTCTTCTCGGGCAGTTCTAAGAGAGGGGGTGTTACAGTAGCAGTCAATTAGAAACCCTCCAACTTTTCCCAAGACCACCAAAAGGGCGCATTGCCCAAAGATATTTTCAAAGTGCTTGTTGAGGCATAGGTTAACACTATATAAAAAAAAAAAAAAAAAAAAACTTTTTTTGACAATAAAAAGGTTAGAAAATCGCCGCTAAAAGTTTTCTCTCGCTGCCTTTTACATAAAAATCATACCTTTTCCCAACTAAATTATATAACTTTTTGTTGCGGCCTAAACTCTAGGATAGTTTCTCCCATAGATGTCCTTAGGGAGTGTGCCCATAGCCCTCGGGAAGTGTGCATGTACCCCTCAAGATGCGTGCCCATAGTTCTCAGCATGCATGCTCATAGTCCTCGAGTAGTGTGCCCATGGCCAGTTCATACACCGAGGTACCGTCCTTTGGAGTTAAGAGAAAAGGCCAAAAATATGAAAAAAAAAGAATATGATATATATAATAAAATAAGGGAGAAGAGTGAGAGCAAAGGGGTGGCCCTATAAAAGGGGTTGGTCACCCCATGCATTGCTCTTCTTGGCCATTCAGGGCCCCAGCAGACCATTCATATGCCAACCAATGTCCAAGTCTTTTGGATGCCCAAGAGACTCCATCTCTAAGGCACCCACCAGCGTCAGCCTTGGCCATGCATAGCCCTTCGTTGCCATGCATGGCCCCAAAGACCCACAACTCCCCCGACACTTACCCATTTGCACCCCTTCAGCACCAGCCTTGGCCATGCGCGGCCTTTTATGGCCATGTGGGCCCCTAGAAACCCTTTCAGTCCCAAAGACTCATTTGGGTCAACCCAACAATCTAACCCAAAAACCCATCTGGGTCATCCGATGATCTGGCCCCATGGACTACCCCACAACCTCAGCCATGTTAGGCCTCATCACATTACACGCAACCATGCACTGCCATGTGTTGCCCTGCATGCACCCCAACGTGCCACACGTAGCCCATGTTGCACTCAACTGCACCATGTCGCTCCCATGTGCCCCACATGCAGCCTTTGTCACACACCCATACGCTCTCATGCCACTCCTCGCTTCATGCCACAAGTATCTCCTTTACAAGTATCCACAAATGACCCTTTCAAGCAACGATGCACATATTTAGTCAACCCTTTGCATGTCATATGATTTTATTTTTGGTCATATGACAAGATTGAGATATTTGACTTGTTGTCTATGATCTCATATCTTGTCGGGATATAGGATGATAGAGGGACCATATTACACGGAATCGTAGTAAAAGGCTCACTATACCCATTTTACATTTAATTGAGTAGTCATGACATATTGCTAGATGTTACTCATGATTTATGACAATTAATAATAGATTATTCTCGTTGTCAATTTAATTATGAACCTAGAAAGACCACCCAATAAGAAATCACTTTTAAGATAAGAAGGATAAATTAGTAATTTTGAAAATTACTAATATTGGTACATTTATTTATAAGGATAAATAAGAATAATTAAATAATTTTATTGTGAATAAAATTATTAATATTATTCATAATTGGATTGAGTTTAATGCTAGCACATTAAGCTTAACCCAAATAGGGGCGGAGCTAGGATTTTAGTTCAGTGGAGGAAAACTTAAATATAAAAAATATAATTTTAAAAATAAGATAATAGTGATAATATTAATTTTTTTTTTTTTTTACAATTATTCCTTACAACTTTTCATACTAGAAATTGCAATTGTTCAAAAAATTTACATTGATTATTTGGATCTTTAGACTCGTCATGACCACAAAAAGTTAGTTCTTGTCGTAGAAAAAGTCGAACATAATCAATTGATACAGCTAGACGAATTCAATAATCACACAATATTTGTTCTAACTGTCTGAAGAAAACTATCTCAATATTTGTGATGGTTACTATTGGCTTCAATACTTTTTTTTTTTTCTAGTAATAAAATATAATATAATATTTTTATTTTTAATAATAAATTATTGTTGTTGTTGCCAAAATACAACAATTAAAATTTGTGATGTGGGGTCCACTCGAGCTCGGTGTCGGGTGAAGTTAGGTTGCCATAAAAGATGTTGCTTCAAGGGAGACTGCCATTAGGATGCTCGCCGTAAGGATTTGCCGCTAGTTCTCTCCACGAGCTCTTGCCACAAGGTCTTGCCACTAGCTTTCGCCACTAGCTCTCGCCACAAGATCTTGCCACTAGCTCTCGCCACAAGGTCTTGCCACTAGGTCTCGCCACTAGCTCTCACCACAAGGTCTTGCCACTAGCTTTGCTGCAAGCTTCGCCACAAGCTCTCGCCTCAAAGTCTTGCCACTAGCTTTAACGCAAGCTTCGCCACAAGGTCTTACCACTAGCTCTCACCACAAGGTCTTACCACTAGCTTTCGCCGCTAGCTCTCACCACAAGATCTTGCCACTAGCTCTCGCCACAAGGTCTTGCCACTAACTTTGCCGCAAGCTTCACGACAAGGCTTGGCCTTCGCTGCTAGGTTCACCGCAAGACTTTTCCTTCACCGCTAGGTTCGCCACAAGGATTGGACCCTGTTAATGCTGAGAAAAATGGGTTAGAAGGCTCGCGGGAATCTTCTCCGCAAAGACCCTTCGATGCCAAAGTCAGTCCCGAATCCCGATAAATATTCACGAAAAAATAGTAAAAGTGTATTCAAAGTATCCAGATTTTACCAAAGTTCGAGTCCCCATTAATATCCTGTAGTTGGGTATTTATAGAGCACGATTCTTAAGGGTGTCTGGCGCCGACACGTGGCGATTATTAAGTGGGTCAGATTTAACAAAAATAAGGAGGCCATTACGAAGCTGCCGCGAGGCAGCTGGGCCTCGCGGTAAAGACTGCCACGAGGTAACTGCGCCTCGCGGCAAACAGCCGAGAGGCAGTTGGGCCTCGCGGCAACCTTAGCCGCGAGGCAGCTCGCGGCATGCAACAGCGAGCTGCTTCTCGGGGGTCCCAGGACTGCGAACCTTGCAGCTAGCAGCCTATCGCGCGGGTCCTCGCGGCTACCTTGCTGCAAGCACTGACTGGTGGGGCTGGCCTTTGCGGCCAGCCTTCTTCTTTTGAAAAACTTTTTTAATTTTTTCTTTCTTCAATTTTTCGATGGCACAACAATTGTAAAAAATAAAATTTAAAAAAAGAAATCTGGCCCAGTGGGGGCAACTACCCCCACTGGGCCTCAGGTGGCTCCACCCCTAGACCCAAAAGCGCCCTAGGGTTTCATTATGGATTCTTATAAAAAGAACCATAAACCCTAAACCAATGTAATCAGAAATTTAAAAAAAAAAAAATCTTCTTCTTCTCTCAAGGATAAAGAATGTGGAAAAAATTTTACAAAAAAAATAATGACTAGGGTAAAGAATGTGGAAGAAAGACTTGCAAGAGTTGAGGAAAAGATCAAACTTCCAAGGTCAAGCCAGTTCAAGACCACTGCTCAGAAAGACAAACACCCAGTTATCACTAAGGTTGAGGATGAAAAGAAAAAAGAACAACAAAAAAGAAAATCCAATAGCAGAGTAGGCTATTCTAGAAGAGTTTAAGGCTAGTGACAATTAGGAGTAAGATTTAGATTGATCTTTGTACTTGTTGAGCTTGCTTTGCAATAACTCTTTTATAAAAATGCAATAAAAATTTTCTCATATCCTCATCTCCTTTTTAATCCAGATTCTTTGTAAGATTCATTTTAATCCTGACAAAAAGGAGGGACAAACATATACACTAAAAAACAATGGGAAAAATATGAAAATCAAGCGGAGAAATATAAAATAAGAGGAAGAGAAAATTGTTAATGCTTAATACAAAAGAGGGAGAAAATTGTTTTTGCAATGTTTTGTCAACATAAAAAAAGGGGGAGATTGTTAAATCCTTGATTTTGATGCTTAGTACAAAACATATGCTTAAATTTGAAAACATGTTATTAATTGAGTAATAATAATCATTAATCAATTAACTTGCCTTTTACTTGAGTAAGACTCAATCCTAATCGAGTAATTATGTTTGGGAAAATCAGTTTTAACTAACTTTCAAACATTACATGAGTATTGAATATTATTAATCGAGTAAATTATATTAGAATTTGAAGATCCAATCACATTTAATCAACTAACTATTGAACATAATCTAGTAACCATTTTTCAATTGAGTAAGGAAATATCTTTAAGTAATAAGAAATTTATTCAACTAAGTTATCCTTTTAATCAAATAAGATCAGGAGATTAATCAATTACTCACGTGCATTACTCGAATGAGGAATGGAGTAATGTTAATCAACTAAATGATATATTAGTCGAGTAACATATATTTTAATCAAGTAATAAATCTTGAACAGAATGACAAGTCTTCGTGCACTATTAATTGAATAAAAAGTTATTCTTAATCGAGTAACATCTACATTTGTCAAGTAACAAAATATTTTAATCAAGTAATAAATTCAAGACAAAATGATAGGTCTCTGTGCTCGAACTTTTAATAGACTAAGAAGTTATTTTTAATCAAGTAACATCTTACTTAGCCGAATAACATAAAAGATTAATCAAGTAATAATTATTAAACAGAATATTAGTCTATGTACTTGAATTATTAATCAACTAAAAGAATTTTAATCGAGTAATGAAACTCTTCAATTGAGTATTAGAATTGTTTAATCGAGTAATATAATTGAATCAACAAGTGGTTGAAAAGTTAATCAACTAAGAAATGCTTATAGTCGAGTATTGTCATTTTAAATCGAGTAACAACTCATGCAACTGATAATCTTAATCGAGTAAAATTATCCAATAGTAGAGTAATATTTATCTTAATCGACTAATTGTTGAGGTTATTCAAGTAATGTTGTATCTTACTCGAGTAACAATCTACTTTACTCAACTAATGTTCTAAGAAAATTCAAATTTATAGTCGTTGTAGACTGCCTTAAATGCAAACAATTCTTAGTTTTTCAACAATTGTACCTACATTAAATGATATCTGATTATTCTTTCATGCAAATTGTGCTTGAATTTATTATTAACCATTGGAATACCAAGAAGTAAGAATATTATTCTTGCAAGTTAAAAGTATCATGCTTTTACCCATTAAGGTAGCGTTTGTTAAAATGAGTAAGATAAAGTTATATTAACATAACGTTGGAATATTTTCCGAATCAAGATATAGAATGGTCAAAATAAGGCTAGGAAGTACTTCAAAATTTTTATTAAACTGTTTGTTAAATTTTTTGTAATGCACTTGTTGTAGTCCAAAAACTACGACAATAGAATTTGTAATGCGAGAAAGCTGGAGCCGAGGCAGAGCGAGGTCGACAGTTGGCAAGAGTTTGCTGATCGGGGTCGTAAATGGTCTACTGGGGGCACCTTCGATGTCGCTCGGGATTAGCCTCCTGTGTGCTTGGGGCATATCTGCGCTCGCCGGGACAAGTTAAAAGGCACACGGGGATTCCTCACCCGTGTATGCCCTCCGATGCTTAAGTCAGTACAGGTAGGAAAGAAAAGAAATAAACCAATAGCAACATGCGGATGAGCTTAAGAGGAATCCCTCCCGAAAAGTTGGACAGCCTAGAGGGTTCTCCAGGAGAAGGTGGGCCTCACGGCGGGCTGCCGAAGTAGGGTCTCAGCCCCTAAAGGGCCTACCCGAGCACAACTCCGGGCTTAGTGAGAGATGTCTCGAGGTGATGCTTACTTAATCACTGCTCACTTAGAGGACACATTGCACTCCATAGACGTAAACATATTACATTCAATCCTATGGGTATATTGTTAGTGTAGGTGCTCTAGACCCAATCAGATTGGGCATGTTGTACACTGACAATTGTAATCATGTTTATTATTTGAATAAGGAGTTGTTCAAATTCACAAGAAGTCATTCTATTAATTTCTTATTATTATTGTAATAACCAAATGAAACTAGATAGAAGTCCATATGATGTATACTGTGATTAATCTATAAAGATGTGAGATGATGCATCACAGTTTCTAGACATCATTAAACGTCCCAAGTCATAGCAATGTCAAGAATGGATATTGACAATTGCGGTAAGACTTGTATGTGCTATGTTTTTTCTATGTGATAGCAATGGGAGTCTCACACCCATAGGCATGGGGATGTCTAGACAAGTACATAGGTGACCAATGTTGGAGAACATGTCACTGGATATGACTCGCTATGAGAATCCATTTTGGTTATATGTTGATGGAATTCTCATACGAGGTGGGTGTAACTAATCCTTGGACCTAAAGTTGTCACGGTCATCTCATAAGAAGACCAGTATGCTTTGACATCGTTTCGATGGGCCTAGACAAAGGCTACACGTGGGCGATCGTTGGGCATATCGTGAGGCTTATGGAGATGGGTGTATAACCAAGATGGGACTCGTCTATCCCTTGATAAAGGATGATGTATCTAAGGCGCCTTCGGTGGATATTCACTTTAAATCCATGACCATGGTGAAAGAGATCAATAAAGAGTTATTGATTTACTTTCTAATTAAGTGAAGATATCTGGAAGACCGAAGAAAACTCATGTGATCGTTATCAAGCAACACATCGCCATACTTGAGATCACCTAAGATACATTGACGAGAGGATCGAATTACACGGTAACCATGCTCGTGAAAGGTTATTTGCAAATTATGAATCCTTCTGAATAATTGGGTAGGCATGATGCTTTGCTAGAGGCCAATTGTGTCTTATGTGTTTATACTGACACATTGCCAACATATTCGAAAGCCTAATGAGTCATACGCAATAGGCACTGTCCCTGGCTTAAACCAGAAGAATGGACGTATGGTTAAGTGAGACACTTCGACAAAAAGTTGTGCCGTTGTAGGTTCTCACGGAAAAAGAAAAAATAGACGTAATGACGTCGATATGACGAAGAGTCGTCATAATGGAAAGAGTTTCCTAAAATGGAAATTGATTAAATTAGGAAGGAGTTTCTAATTTAATAATTTTTTATTTGTTGGAGTGGCAAATAGGAAATAAAATATATTTGGGCTTGAATTAGATTTGGGCCACAATATTTTATTTAAACTTATAATTGGATTTGGGTCACTTAATTATATTTCTAGTTGGACTAGGCTAAGCCCACTTAAGATTCTAATTGAATTAGAATTAATGGGCTAGCCCAATCCATTAGGGTTTGAGAAATCCTAGGATATTTCTCTATAAATATCCCTTTATGGTTGCCCAAAATAGAAGAGAGTTTTTGGTGTAGTTTTTCAAGAGTTGAAAAATGTATTGTCGTTCACTCTTCCCCGTTTCTTTTGGCATCAATACAAAACGAGGGCGTTCTTTTTCCGTCCATACACAAGCTGCGCAAAGGAGAATGAGCTAGCACTCCTATTCCACTCTTCTTGCCAACGAACGCGTGCCGCGTATCACAAGTTAGAGGCCGGATGCTTGGACGACTCGAATCCGCGAATGACTCAATAATCTAAAGGTTAGATTTATTTATATGTATGTGAATGATTTGATTTCGACGTTGATCCAATCACCGGGATCGGGGTAAGGTTCAAAATTTTTTGAACTACGCTGCTTGCCCCGTAGCGATCTTGCTTTACTTTCATTTATCACTTAGGGAATCATATAAGCATTATGTTTTGATGTGGAACATAAGTGGATATAAGAACTTGAGGCTACACCACGAGAACATGACGTGCTAACACCATATCACCACTCATAGGCTCATTTACATTGGTCATCTCTCACATTTATACATGTTATACATATATGCACATATATATATATATTGGTTGAGGGGAGAAGAATGGACGAGGAAGGACCATGGTAGAGGGGGTCCTCTCGGGAAGAAGCCTTCTAGAGAGGAGGCTTGCAGAGAGGCCTCGCGCCTCTCCGAGAAAGATCTCTTGGGAAGAGGCCTTCCTGAGAAAAGGTCAGCAAAGAGAGCTCACACCAAGGGCAGACACGGCCCGAAGGAAGAAAAACAAAGGGATGGGGAGATTCTCTTCGAGAGGAAACAATGCCTCTCCGAGAGGACTTCTCAGAGAGACCGAGAGGGAGAAGCTACCCTCCCCGAGAGCCGACCCTCCTTCTTGAGAGAAGATCACCGAGAGGGGGAGTTACAGAGGGACTAGGTGGCCAAGAGCGGCCAATGTCACCGAGAGGATGCGATAGCGGCGGGGGCTTTCCAAGAGGCTCTAAGCCTCACCGAGAGAGGTTGGCCGAGAGGAAGATCCTTTCCAAGAAAGGGAAATCTCCCTCGGAGAGACTTTGCCGAGAGCTTCCCAAAAGCTGGCCCTTTTCTCCTGCCGAGAGAGAGAGAGAGAGAAAGAGAGAGATTGGCCTTTTACCAGCAGGCCCCTCTTCTTTTCTTTGACCATTTGACCTATTTATACCCCATCTTCCTTTGGACCATTTTGCCCCCCAAGACTTAGATATTTACCCTTTTGCCATTAGCTTGATTCTTTGGTTATTTGACCACGATTTCTTCTTGGGAAACGTGTCCCAGCTCGGGACCACTTTTGGGATTCACCCGCCTAGGCCTAATGACCAAGATACCCCTAGGTGGACGCTCAAGAATTCTATAGCACAATAATAGCCCCCTAGTCTTTGCATTGACTGTTGAGTTAAAAGGAAGACTAATGCCACTCTCACGTCCACCTGCCTCTATGGGAAAAACTACCTTCTTAGGATTCACGGCTTCGTACTGACACCTAAACGAGATCATTTGCTAAGGTAGGGCTCGATAGCCATACAAAGGCGTTGCCCACTACGCCAAGTGGGTGGCGAGAGATACGAAACATTAATAGATCAGATTTAGAGTGCTTAGGGGCACTAGATTTTCTAGAGAATGGGTTTCGGGCGTAGAGAAATTTACGCCAATGGTTTCGTCATATTCAGACTCAAGATTTAGCTAACTCGAGTTTTCCTAGGATTGAAATTTCTTGGTAGGGCTTTTCCTGAGATGATGCATTTGCCTATGGAGACTCTTGCTGTAACACCCCCTCTCCTAGAACTACCCGAGAAGAGGTGCTACTGGGGATAATAAAATAAAATGACTGATAACTGAAATCTGATACCAAATGAATATCTCCATCATCTGAAATAAAACTCTTAGCCAATAAACTGAAATCCACAAATTACATCTAAGGGAAAATCCCTAAACTGGATTATAAAATAAATCTAAACTGATCAAGCACTAACTAATAGACTAACAACTCCCAGACATCTTTGGTCTTGAGCAGCTCCACGTACACACACTACTGGACACTGCTACTAGGCCCCACATCTGGTACTCCCCCACTAGGACCTGGAATGGTGAAGAGTACAAGGTGAGCTACAAAGCTCAGCAAGAAATAAACTGGAAAGAATAACTGAAGCTGAATCGAAGAATATCGATACTGATTAAAACTTACTGAACTTGAACTGAGAGATATAATAATCACTCGATGGCATTATAAGATGTAATGCACATAAACTGTAACTAAATGCAGGTATGCAACTTTGGCACGTAGGCCCACATAACTGTAACACATACCTGACTGATCTGAGTCCTGCAAACATAAAAACTGTAAGCACATACTTTGGGCAATATGCCCCTAGCTCCCTGGTCGACATCAGGCGAGCAACTCATAACTGAGATATAATTGAACTGATACTAGTGGGATCCCCGCGGACAAGCCGCCTGGCGCGCATAATCCAATGCTCATATAAATGCTTGCACACGATATGTAGTGCTCCACATAAAGTCATGCTCAATGCTCATACAATGTGTATGCACATAATCTCACAAAATAATGTTGACCATGTCATAATGAACTGCTAAACATGGTATATGATTTTTACTAGAAATATTGAGATTTAAATATTCTGAAATTTCTGAGTATAGGCATGGCATATTGGATTTTATCATATCTTGGCATAAAAATTCAATATTTGAATAATTGAATATTTATATTAAATTTAAGACTTGAATCAAGAATTTATTGGAAGCCATTCGGATGCCATTTGATACTATTTGGATGATTGAGGAAGCAAAAGGAAGCAATTTGAATGAAAAAGCAGCCCATTTGAATGAAAAAAAGGATTTCAGCAAGCTCATTCGAATGGCAGAAAACTCATTCGAATGACAAAGACTCATTCGAATGATAGAAGGCTTATTCAAATGATAGATGCTATTCAAAGGCTATTCGGATCTGATCTGGAACTCATTCGAATGACTCACAAATTCATTCGAATGAATTTTGAAAATTTCCAACTTTTGAACTGGCAAAATGCGACTCATTCGAATGCAACAGTAACTTTATTCGAATCAATTTATGGATCATTCGAATGACAAGAAGGCTCATTCGAATGCTAGACTATACAAAGCAACAGTTTAGTCACATCTTCAAGGACTCATTCGAATGACAAGGAAGCTCATTCGAATGACAGACCAAAAACACATACGAATGATATGATAACACATGACTCATTCAAATGACCAAAAACTCATTCGAATGACTGGAATATTATAAGGGAAAAGCTTACGATAACACTAAAACTTATTCAGATGCTTTGGAACTCATTCGAATGACACAAGACTCATTCGAATGACTGGAATCTTATCAGACATAAAACTCACGAACAGAGATGATATCTTGAATTACAAACTTAACATTACTACACCATTCCGAAAGAAAACTTGAGAAAACAAATCCCAACTGATTCCAAACAAACTTGAGAATGATTCAACAACAATATTGATGAGAATCGCTGAAAGAAATTATGCATGCCTACTGTGAACTCACTGTACGCATGTAGATATATATTTATAACATGCACTGAACTGATATAACTCATTGTAACGCACATATATATACATATACATGCACTGGAACTGATTCAATTCTGGAAATCTGATATCAACTCAATCAAGACCTGTAAGAAAGGATTACAGGGGAAGGATACTTGCCTTATGATCTTCTTGATCGACTTAATGATCTCACGAGAGCCTCCTATGCAAAACTTGAACTCACTGATTGCTTCTTGGCTCTCTGTTCTTGCGGCGTGAAGAACATATGACTTATGAAACTATATATACACTAATCTAAGAAGCCCTAACGCCATAACTCATTCTCCTATTATAACTAGGAGTCTTCTAACCTAATCGTCTCACGGATGGATTCTTCAATCCCTTAATCACAATAATTCTATTTAATAATTAAATGCTAATATCAAATCCTTAAATGACCAACATGTCCTTGCATTTAATCTTCACAATAATTAAATAATTAAATGCTATTTAAAAGCTATTTTCTCAACTAAAGTCTCTAGATTGCCATATTAACAATTAATTGGCAAAAATCCTCCAAACAAAACTAATTAAGAAATTCAATAATTTCTAAATAAAATCTAAACTCTCTAATGGGTTGTTACACTTGCCAATGCCATGGATCATCGCTCATTTGAACTTGATTTTCTAAACTCCTACAAGTGTCTTAAATCGAGAATGAGAAATGATGTTGCCAACCTAAAATCATTGTGCTAAGAGTGCTTCTCTTTTCTGCCATTATCAGTGGCTCTGCTTACTCTATCCTAGGGATTCCGCTGGTATTCTATCATAACACTTAGCGAAATATGGCTGGTATTTCTTTAGCCATTCTCCCTGATTTAAATTGGTTCCTTAGGCAATTGATGTCAATACTCTCTCCACAACTTCCATCTACCTTATAACCACATTCCACTTTATCTTGTATTGAAGACCAACATTCACTGTCTCTTGTTCTCTTACTTAAAGATGTCCTGGAATATATTTCCACATTAGGTCCATTCTCTATTCCATCTCTCTTTAGAAAGTTGTTATCTTCTCATCCTCTGATATCACTATACGAGCTCCCGAAGCTCTTAGCATTTATTCTTGGGATAAGACCGTATTCCTTAAAAGGAGTTTTTGGCTCACGTCTTAGATCAAACCTGCCTTCACTAGTTGCTCTTACATTCTCCCCAATTGCTTCCCTGACAGGTCTACTAATTTGTCTTTGAGGTACCATATTTTCTAACTTTCCTGAGTTAAGCGGATATAGAAGCTTACAGACCTGGTAATACCTTTATAGGCTCCCTTAAATCTGCTAATCATGTTTAGTTGAAAGACTAGGTACATAGAGACTAGATCGGTTAGTGAAATACCTTTGCCTCGACAAGAGTATTATGCCATTCACTGGCTAAAACTTTCTCCTCACCCTGTCAGCTAGTGTTTCGCTTCTCAATCATAGAGTTAGTGCCTAAAACTTCTTAACTCAAGCAAACAATGTATTTCGACATATACAACTTAAAAAATAGAAAGCCATTGGTTAAGCAAGCAAGGAAAAGCTTCTTATGTACCTTGAATCAGACACCACTGGCTAAGGTGTCAGGATAGCAATGACTAACTAGGGCGAAGCTACCTATGCTACTTATTTTGTCCCTCAACCTTTCACCGGGCTACTACGAGGGACCATGGGGTGGCCCTCTCTAGCCCAAATGTTTCGGTGGATTTTAAGTTTGCAGGACCCTTTAGAGCTTAATCATTCGCCAAACTAGCTTCAGGCTAGGTGCACCCTCATCTTTATTCACTGAGCAGTTCTAAGGCAAAGTTGCTTACACTAGGTGGCTCGAGTTAACACCATAGGCTAAGCGAAGATCAACGTAAAGTTACAACACAGGCTTAGCCTCCCAGAGTCAAGAAAATAATGTTTACCCTAGGAGTAGCCTAGTGCCGATTTTTTAGAGAGACACCTAACCTTCGATACGTATTTCGTCGCTCAAGCACATTGCGTACATTACTTTTCCATTTAAATTATCCGCTAAACGGTCTCGGAAGGGTAGGTTGTCGAGCGTTGACAGTCACGTTCTTAACAAGGATCGAGGTATGCTTCCTAAGGTCACCCGATGATCTTTACTCTATATCTTTATCGAGTCTTTTCATTCCATCTTTTCCTGGGTTTTTCTGCCATAGAGAGTTTAGGTTAGACCTAGGGTGTGTCATTGAATTCTCACCGGTTGTTCCAAGTTTGTCGGGGGGCTTAGCACCGAATCCACCAAGGAGTCAAGATTAGCTCGTACGCTTAGCACTAGACTTTAGCAAAGGATCCAGGTTAGCTTGCAGGCAAGGCATTGAAACACATACAAGAATTCAGGCCAGACGCTTAGCCTTGTAGGCACTTCACATTTCTTTCATTCTCTTTTTCATATTTGTCTACCAGAAGGGATCTAGGTTTGGTCCAAGGTTCATACTAGATTTCTATTGGACGCTCCAAGTCTACTAGGAGGCTTAGCGTTGGGTCTACCTAGGAGTCAAGGTTAGCCCTTAGGCTTCACACTAGACTCACGCAAGGGATCCATGTTGGCCTGTAGGCATGGCATCGTAATACGTCCTACAATCCAGGAAGGTTCGAGCCCATCACGCCCGATCACAACTAGGTGAGCCCATCTAAGAAAGCAGTGTTGTGGCTTCTTCTTCTACGTCCCTCCTTCGAGCTCTCCTGACATAGGGAATCTAAGTTAGACCTAGGACTTGCCTTTGAATTGCCACTGATCGTTCCAAGTTTGCCAAGAGGTTTTATGCCAGATCTACTAAGGAGTCAAGGTTAGCTCGTAAGCTTAGCACCGGACTCACGCAAGGGATCTGGGTTAGCCTGCGGCCATAGCATCGGAACACATCTGGGAATTCAAGGAAAATACTAATGTTAGATTTGTATAGCAATGACAACAATACCCGAGAGGGGGGTGAATTGAGTTATTTAAAAATTTGATTGAACTTCGAAAATCTTTTTTATGAAAAATGAGATTTTAGTGCACGTGAGGATTAATGAAATACTTGGAACAATAAATGGAATAAAAACCACAAGAAAATGAAGGGACACAACAATATATAGTGGTTCATCTTAAACCAAGTCTAATCCACTACCTTAGCTTCTCACTAAGAATTTTTCAACCAATTCACTAAAAACGTCATATCTCTCCGAATAAGCCCTCTAGCAACAAGATAGGAATTTACACCCTCTTTCTTAACCAAGAAAGCCCTCTAGCAACAAACTAGGTATCAAAGTCCTCTTACTTAAACAAGCAAGCCTTGTAGCAATCTTTCTAGGAAAGCTAAGAATAATAAAAAGGAGAGGATCTAAGAGTAGACACTCTTAATTACAAGATCTCTCAACATAAACAGAAGGCTTGAACAAGATAATACAAACGATAAACAAAGCCTTTAGAGAGAAAAATGAAGAACAAATAAAATAATAAAGCACTTGAAGAATAAACACTTGTAAGCTTGTAATAATCTCTCTTAGTTGTCTTGAATCATCCATTTGATCTCTATTTATAGTGCATCTCCAGATCTTTGAAGAATATGGTCGTTGGTAGTGGAAAAATCACTTTGGGAAAGTGGATGAACTAGCCGTTAGTGTTGTCTGCGATGAACTGGTCGACAGGTGGATCAAGGCGGTCGACAGCTACTTTAGATCAATCGACAGGTTGTGATGCAGAGGCGATCGACAGCAAACTATAGAGAGCATGTGGAGCAACTGGTTGACAATGTGATTAGAACTGGTAGATAGGTCCATATAGTCGGTCGATAGGTTGGAACAAACGGTCGACGGATTAAAATATATATTAGATTTTCTTAAGGATGCAATTCATAGTATGAATACATTATAACATATTTACATTTCTTTAGTTTAAGTAAATGTCCACATTTTCTTTAATTTATATTTTACCTTACATTTACTTTAATACATAAATATAAATAAGAAAATACCCCCCATTTGAATTCAATAAAAATATCTAAAAAATTAAAATCCATAACAATAAGAAAGTAGAATTTTGGTTTTAGTATAAATTCAAGATTTAGCAATTTTATCACTCCCAAAATACATACCTTCTATTTCTTGAAAAAATCATTAAAAATCATTTTAACAACAATGAATATTAGCTATCAAAATACCGGCAGATAGTTTTTCAAAATAAAAACATTTTCTTATATGTTTCCTTATAATGTACTAATCTTCCAGACTTAGAGAAAAATATAAATTATTCATTTTTCATTTTCACATAGGTATTGGAAATTGAGTTTTGTTAAAAACCATAAACTTGACTCATGACTTGGGGATCAAAACCAAATTTTGTTTTTCATCATCAAAACTAATCACAAATGTAAAACATCAACTAAATCCTTATATGCGCTTGGCATTTCTTCCTTCTCTTTTCAAACTTGTCGGCCACAGGGGATCTGTTTTTGGCCTTAGGCTTATTTTTGAATTTCCACTAAATGTTCCAAGTTTACCAGGAGGCTTTGCACCAGATCAACTAAGGAGTCAAGGTTAGCCCATAGGCTTAGCACCGGACTCACACAAGGGATCTAGGTTAGCCTGTGGGCATGGCATCGGAATATGTCCAGTAATCCAGGAAGGTTCGAGGCTATTGTGCCAAATCACCACTAGATGGGCTCGTTTGAGAATGTATGGTCGAGCCCCATTTCTTCCACGTCGCTCCTTCAAGTTCGTCCAACATAAGGAATCTAGGATAGACTCAGGACCTCTCTTTGAATTATCACCAGTCGTTCCAAGTTTGCTGAGAGGCTTTGCATTGGATAAACCAAGGAGTCAGGGTTAGCTCGTAAGTTTAGTACCGAACTTAGGCAAGGGATCCAGGTTAACCTGTGGGCGTAGCATTGGAACACATCCGAGAATTTAGGTGAGTCTGAGGTCTTAGCACCAGATTACAATTCGTCGAACCGGACCTTTTAGGATGCAGGCTTACCTTTACCTTTGTTGGCCTATAGCCACTATACTATGTAGCTCTGTCATTTTTTGGCATTGTGCTCAAGTCGTGACACCTACAGTAGATCTTACAGCAAACACACAAAGACTATTATCCATGAAACCATTTATAGGGTTAGCCGTACCTTGCTTACTTTCACATCAAGAATTTCTTGATGGGAGTATCCGAGGCATGCATACACGTTGGAGGGGATAACCGCATCGATATTTTGTTTTGGCAGTTCGACATGCCTTGCCTACGTCTGCGACAAGGGAATATTGGTGTCGATATTTTATTTTGGCGGTTCGACATGCTTAGCCTACGTCCGCAATAAGAGAATACTTGTATTGATATTTTGTTTCAGCCGTTTGGCATGCCTAGCCTATGTCTGCGACAAGGGAATATCGATGTCAATATTTTGTTTTGGCAATTTGGCATGCTTGGCCTACATTTGCAACAAGAGAATACTTGTATTAATATTTTGTTTCGGAGATTTGACATGCCTAGCCTACGTCCGCAGCTTGAGGATACTTGCGCCAACATTTCACTTTTGTGGCCTCATCCTCATTTGGGCCTCTTTGGGGTCGTCCGACACGAGGGATCTAGGTTAGACCCGTCATTACTGTCGGTCGTTCCAAGTTTGTCGAGAGGCTTTGTGCTGGATCCACCAAGGAGTCAAGGTTAGCACCTTAACTTAGCACTAGACTTAAGCAAGGGATTCAGGTTAGCTTGCAGGCATGGCATCAGAACACATCCGGGAATCCGGGGAGGTCGGTGGTCTTAGCACTAGATAGCTATTCATCAGGCCGAACCTTTTAGGACTTGAACTTTTCCTCACCTTAACTTATATGCTTCCATTGAGTTTGGGAGTATCACTTCCCATCCTGTCTTCGTGCCATAGTTCCTATATCACAATTGATAGCTATATATATATACAAATATATGATGTACAGGGGATTTACGTGGTTCGGCTTATAAGATCGCCTTAATCCATAGGAATACAAGAGGGTATATTCTTTTATTCATTTTGGAAAGGTTATAGTATATAACAAAACTTTAAAAAGGAAATACCATTCATCTCAAAATTAGGAGGTACTCCTCGAGATGTACCGCCTCTGACATTCTGCTCGTTGTCTCTCCTAGCAACGTTTGTAACACGCTTATGTTAGGTCCCAACATTTTGTGACTCTATAAGGCCTTTCCCGACTCGGCCAAGGCTTCTCTTCTTTCTTAATGTGATTGCAATAGCCATTTTTTGAAACACCAAGTCCCGCTCTTGGAATGCTCGAGGGTAAACTTTCTCGTTGTAATGATTGCCTCCTTGGTGGGATTTAGTCAATGAGACACTTGATGATTACAATGGGAAAGGTGAAGGAGCAATCCTGAGGCGTCAATAAATTGCTATTGTTCCTTCATAGAAGATATGATTGGGTGCCCCAGTAGCCTCCTCTTCCACGACTGGCTCTGAGTAATTTCTCTTTGCAGCTTGGACCTGTCTCTTTCTTTTCTCACTAAAAAGATTCTATATCTTCATTTGTGCAGCACATTTGTTGTACTGGGCAAGCATGTTTGCTAGGAAAGGAGTTGGTGAGCAAGTAATGATGCTTCTCACGAGATGCTTGAGAATTACGATAACAATGGCGAAGAGATCATCATATGCCATCTTGTGACGCTAACACACTGTCCACTTAAAACCTGTTGTGGACTTCCTTGCCACACTTTCGCCTATCGAGATTGCACGGGTTCACTCCTGAGTAGTTCGACTGCTCTTTTCTTAGGCTTGTCTGACGCATCATCTTTTCTCTGGTTGTCCTTGTTTTAGTTGCCTTTGTCGTCGTGATTGTGCTAAAGTGGCGGCTCCCTACGCCTTAGCTTTTTCCTATACCATGGGTTGGTCCATGGTCTTGGCTTGCCAAATTCAAACTGATCCAATTTCTTTTGGCTAGTCAAGTGCTCAATTTGATTTTTCTTTGCTTGTGGCACACTTCAGATATCTCTTATCCCTTTCTCCTTACTCAGACTCAAAGTGTCCAAAAGGCTGAGAATACTCGAAGTCTCCATTTGCTCAAAAAATCTGTTTTCCCAGGTGATCAAATTCATTAAGAAGATCACTGGCTAAGAACGAGTTTGTCACGTCGACTCGCAAATTGGGAGCTTCCATAGTAGCGTTCTTAAAGCAATTAAAATACTATCTCAGGTAAAGAAGCTCTTTTAGAAACTACCTTCGTGACTTTTGTCGAGAGCTATGGCTAGGCTACAATCTGCTATGGCACTAGCAATTTGGTTCAAAGCTTGACAAGCAGCAGCATGGTTGCCAAAGCAAATAGCTGCAAAAGGCTGAAATTCAACACTGACTGTTACAACAACGTCAATAATGTTTCTCCACCTCTTCATGTTTTTCAAGACTTCATTCCATTTATTCTTGTGGCATAAAATTCACGACTTGCTACAACCAATGGGACTGACAACTCTTCGTTACTGCTTCCATACTTTGCTTCAGAAGACCTCAATAGCTACTGCTCCTCCAGAAATAAAGAACCATCTCAAGCTTGGATACCTGATGTCATTTCCACAGCCTTATAGCTGATTTATTATATTTGGGTCCATAATCAACTTTGTTGTTATCACCGAATTTAAAGCATGAGAAGAGTCTCTCTCTTCAAAGGGCTCTATACTAGGTCGTCCATGGCACCCCAGTTGCTAACGATCATACGCCGCAAACTCTAAGTTGGCTTCTCATTCCTTCTTGGGGTTATATCCTCGACATGTCCCTTTTTTAGCTAACTGTTTCTTAGTATCTACTTCTGTAATACCCCAGGAATCTCTTGAGGCTATAAATGGAATTTTATGAAGGGCATCAATGGAATTTTCAGAAAAATGAGGCTATAGGGTACACTAACACAGTTTTAAGCAACCAAATCAGCCAAAGGGAATACCTCAAACCTTAGATAGCTAAGGAAAATAGAATAGTACCGACGAGTAATATGAGTTATGATTTTAGGCATCAAAAGAAGTGGGATTGGGAACAGTTTCTGGTACAGTTGTCGACCGGGCTTAGAAAATCGAATCGAAGTAGGGAATATCTTGAAAGTCAATGGAGTGCCTTGAGGACTTATATTTTACATATGAAACAACCTTTGAGCAATTTTGGGTTGAAACAAATGGATTTAAGGTCAAAATAAGCAATCAGACCAAAGTGTAATTTTTTAATTTTACCCGAGGAAGGTCAAAACGATGGATTTTTGGGAATTTCAAGGATGAAATGAATAGTAAAAAACCTGAGGGCCTTAGTGGTATAGTTTGATAGATCAGGGGCCTCAAAAAAAGGGGCAAACTAACGTTGGAAATTAGTTAGGGGTCAAAGTGTAATAAATGGAAATTTGTGGTGTGAACGCAATAGGGAAAATCGACCACCGCAATCCACCACACGTGGAGGCCATTTTCGGTGATGGGACTTCCAAGGGAGATCTAGGGAAGCTCACATACGGCGTGGGCTGGCTTGGGGGCCAAGCCTTGGCCGGTGATTGGCCGAGAGGTGGCCGAAAATTGCTATAAAAAGGGGGGGCGAGGGTTTTGAATTTTAGGCTAGAAATTGGCCACGATTTGGAGTGATTTTGAGAGGGTGGATAAGGGGCTATTGATCCTTGCATCAAGGAGAACATTTCTTGGGCATTTAGGAGCGATTTGAGTGTGTTTGAAGGCCGTTTGAAGCTTGGTCGGAAGCGGGAGGCGAACCGCCTAGGGCCGCCTATAACTCAACTTTTGGGGCACTTTTTGGTGTCCTTTTGTTTGGAAAAGGGTACCATCGTGATCGACTCTTCAAGGGTTTCAAGGGAGTACCCTTGGTTTGGCCATCGGAGCCGTCGCCAACTGTTGGAAATCAGAGAAAAAGGTGGCGTGTGAGTTGCACGCGCCACACTCCATGCGCAGGGTGCGTGAGGGCGTGTGATAGAGGGGCAATCCTGGTATTTTGCTTCATTATTTTTCTAATTTTATTTTAGGAATTATCATGTTGAAAATTTTGGAAAAATGTTTGAGGAGATAATTATTTTGGAATTATCGAGGTAAAAATTGGGAGAAAAATTGAGGAAATTATGGAAAAATTGAGGAAAAAAAGTTTTTGATGCTCTTTAATTAAATATGATGTTTAGGGAGTATCATGGCTTGAGGTTGAGTATAAATTCGAGTGTTCGTGATTTGGCACGCAAATCGAAACAGTGCACAAGGATCGAGGCATTCCAAATACTTTCAAGGTGAGTGTTCGCCACCAAAAATTGACTTATTGTGAGTGGTTCTTTCCTAAAAACTTGATTTATAGTGGGTGCTTCTACCCTAAAACTTGGTGTTTGTACTACCTAAACGTATTGTGATTTCATGCAAAATGGTTTTATTGCATGCAAACGGTAACCGGTGACGGTTGGTTTTATGAGGGAGGTTCATCCCTAAACGTTTTGTCCTTGTACATTGCATTTTATAAAACTGTTATTTATATGATGCATTGAATTGTGAAAGGTGGCATTGTCATTCGTTTTGTGTTGTTCATATGGAATGTCAACCTAAAATGTTGTTTGAATAGTGTAGCCATAATTCTCCGAGAGCATGACGGAATAATAAGGGTATCGTGTGCTGGTATGCATGCCGAGATAGCCGCCTTGGTTTTCGCGCAGAGCCGTTTGGTCACGGAAGTTGCACTAGGATGACTAAGTGGTCCATATTGTGTTGTTCATGTAGGATGTCAGCCTAAAATGTTGTCTGGATAGTGTAGCCATAATTCTCCTAGGGCGCGACGGAATAATAGGGGTATCTTATGCTTATGAGCATGCCGGGATAACCACCTTGGTTTTCATGCTGGGCCGTTTGGTCAAGGAAGTTGCATTAGGATGACTAGGTGGTCCATGTCAAATTTTGAGTTGGGATTGTGTGGTGGTTCCTGGATGCTTAGAGTGGGAACATAATCTCCAACGTAAATGTGGTGAGCCAGGTTCTTACGTTGACCCTCCTAGGCTGGGAGTTGGTAACGATTGTTCCCGAGATGTTGGAGAGATGCGTTGACTTGCTCCTCTTAAGTTAGAACCACCTCGTGTCAGTGTGTCGGAATGGTGGCATGGCTTTTAGAGAGATTGCTCTTTCCCTGTGGTAGGGTTAAGCGTTGTGGGATTCTCTTGGGCTAGGGCTTACCGGGTTGTGTTGGTTTATTTCATGTCTTGCATTCATTCATGAAAACGTGTTTTGAACTCTCACTTAGATGATTCATCATCTAATATGGACTATGTCCCTGTAATATTTAAACATTCCAGGTGAAGGCAGCGGTGCGAAGGGAAAGGGAATTACCGAGGAGTGACGGCGATTAGTGGATGTTTTATATTTTGTCGTTTCAATTATGTTGTTTATTTTGGGGACGTCATGTAAAACGTTGGTTTAACTTTATGTTATAAATAAAGTGGGTTCGATTATGATTTATTAAGGTTCGATCTAGCTTCCGCATTTGAGGTGATTTACTTGTCTTAGTTTATTAATGATTTTATATTGAGAAGGTGTAACGGGATCTTTGGGGATCAGTTTATGTGATGGGTTTCTGTTTGGAAATATATATATATATATCCCCAGAATCTTACGTTACCTAACGCCCTAAGAAGGCGAGGTGTTACAGCTTCAGTTTCTCAACTATCTCATCCTTAGTTGCATGCTCGTAAGGGAACAGTTGAATAATCCTAGCTCGTGCTCCTTAGGGTCATGTTTCTTGGAGACACTCCAGGGACCGACTTAGGAAATGATGATCCAAGAGAAGTGATCACCCTGAACACATTGTGATCCTTTCTCGATCCCTTGTATTTACTGAGCAAAACGATTGCTGACACTCAATCAAGGACTATGGGGTGATCATGGTCACTGAAGGACCTCGTCTTAGGGTCGCTGAAGTTTTTTCTTTTTTTTTTTTTTTTTAAGTCTGTACGCGACCTCTAAGGAACCTAATCAGCAAGCAAGCCCTCCAGCCCCCCAAACGGGGTGTGTTGGTTCTTCCTGTATTACCCAACTGATATTTGACGCTGGCAGACTTGATTGTCGTAAATTTTAGCTTCTTGTCTATTTCCCATATACGGCGCCAATTGTTGTAACCCGAAAACTACAACAACAGAATTTGTAATGCGAGAAAATTGGAGTCGAGGCAGAGAAAAGTCGACAGCCGACAGGAGTCTATTGGTGAAGATAGGAGTTGGGTAGCTCCGGTCCTCGATATCTTGATTAGGGTCGTAGATGGTCTCTTGGGGGCACCTTCGATGTTGCTCGGGATTAGCCTCATGTGTGCTTGGGGCATACTGCCCTCACCGGGACAAGTTAAAAGGCATGCGGGAATTCCTCACCCATGTATGCCCTCCGATGCTTAAGTCAGTACAGGTAGGAAAGAAGAGCAATAGACAAGTAAAGCATGCTATTATTGAATATAGAACAATTATACCTTTCCCAATCGAAGAGGGTTGATCACGGTACTGTTACAGGGAACCGAGGATGTACCTGCATGGTAGCAGCATGCAGACCGGCTTAAGAGAATCTCTCCCGGAGAGCTAGACAGCCTAGGGGGTTCTCCGAGAGAATGTGGGCCTCACAGCGGGCTGTCGAAGCACGGTCTTGGCCCCTAGAAGGCCTACCTGAGCGCAACTCTAGGCTTAGTGAGAGATGCCTCAAGGTGATGCTTACTTATTCACTGCTCACTTAGAGGACACATCGCACTCCACTCCATAGACCTAAACATATTACATTACGCCCTATGGGTATATCACTTGGGGAATCATATAAGGATTATGTTGTGTTGTGTGGACATAAGTGGATATAAGGACTTGAGGGTACACCACGAGAACATGACATGCTAACACCATATCACCACCCATAGGCTCATTTACATTAGTAGTCTCTCATATTTTTACATGTTATACATATATGCGTACATATATATTGGTTGTAGGGGAGAAGAATGGACGAGGAAGGTCGCGCCTCTCCGAGAAAGATCTCTCGGGAAAAGGCCTTCCCGAGAGAAGGTCGACGGAAAGAGCTCACACCGAGGGCAGACATGGCCTAGAGGAAGAAAATAGAGTGCTGGGGGGATGCTCTCCAAGAGGAAACAAGGCCTCTCCGAGAGGCCTTGCTAGAGGGAGGAAAGACTAAGAAGGAGAAGCTGCCCTCGCCGAGAGCCGACCCTCCTTCCCGAGAGAAGATCACCGAGAGGGGGAGTTGTAGAGGGACCAGGTGGCCAAGAGCAGCCATGGTCGCCTAGAGGATGCGATAACGGCGGGGGCTTTTCGAGAGGCTCTAAGCCTCACCGAGATAGGCTGGCTAAGAGGAAGATCTTCTCCGAGAAAGGGAAATCTCTCTCAGACAGACTTTGCCGAGAGCTTCCCGAAAGCTGGCCCTTTTCTCCTGCCGAGAGAAAGAGATTGGCCTTCTAGCAACAATCCCTTCTTCTTTTCTTTGACCATTTGACCTATTTATACCCCATCTTCCTTTGAACCATTTTACCCCCCAAGACTTGGATATTTACCCTTTTGCCATTAGCTTGATTCTTTGGCTATTTGACCACGATTTCTTCTTGAGAAACATGTCCCAACTCGAGACCACTTTTGGGATTCACCCGCCTAGGCCCAATGACCAAGATACCCCTAGGTGGACGCTTGGGAATTCTACGACACAACAGCACTAGAAAACACAAACGTCATTTTTTTTTTTATCTATAATGACCAAGATATACTTATCTTGAAGTGGGAGAGATAAGTATATCTAAAAAAGTCTAGATAAAAAGTCACATAACTTCTTTTCTAAGGGTTACTAGATAAATTTAACAAACATATTAAAAAGATAAAAATATGAAATGCATTTCATTTTTTATTTTTTTTTATCTATATCTTAATTACCAAACACTACCTAAACAAAATAGTGAAATGCATTAGAGAAGGAAAAGCTGTGTGATTTAGTAGTTGATTGAAACTCAACTTTTATTATCAAATTATAATTAACCATTTCTTTTTTTGACAAAACAATTTAATAGTTTTGAGTGGGTCGGTATTGTTAGGTTAAGTGGTTTGATTTTCCCTACTCATCTTTTTGTGGCTTGTTGCTTTCAATGGAGAGGTTAGCTTTATTAGAAACGGCACCGCTCCCATCACAGCCCCGCTTTTCAAATCATGACACTCTACTTACCCTTCCTCAAATCTGAGAAAGCATGAAAAAGGGAAATTCTATTCGCAGCCATCATTTTTGCTTTTCGCAGCCACTTTTCAATATACCTAAAATAGTCTTAAATGAAAATTCAATTTTACCCTTCATTTTGTTTAATACTCAACTACCCACATTACGCAATCACCTACCATATCACTTTTTTCTCATTGGCCAAACTCTATAATTCATTTCTTATTATTTCATGCTCGCCATTGTAAAGCTATTTTTTCCTCATCATAGCAGAGAGGTCACTCATTTCTATTGTTTCACCTACACCATTATTTTGTTATTTTCGCTCAGCCAATCAGAGTTAGTCATAGATTACTACAGTTAAATGTTGACGACGATGTGGGCAAAGTTTGACGATGAAGATAACTACTCAAGAAAATACCACAAATCATTCTACGGATAAGTAAGTAAACGAGTTTTGAGAATTATAATAATATTTGTATGTATGTATTAGTATCTGTTGTAGGAGGTCGAGAAGTTAGATTCGAAAAACTCTAGGAAATTCATGTTTCCCAAATATTAGGGAAAGTCTTTCCCAAACCCTAAGATTCGTGGATTTTAGGCTTCCCCGAATCCTAAGGTTTGGGGAAAGCCATGTTTCCCGAACCCCAGGATTCGGGGAAGCCCAGGGAAGTGCCAAGTTTATAAATATTTTTTATTTTAATTTATAAATAATTGGATAAAAATAAAGATGTAAAATCATCACTATAAAAAAATTAAAATATAAAATATAAAAAAAAAATCATCACTAGCAATTTTCACGTATATTAAATGAAATTTATAAAAAAAAAATTATGTATTTTTTTTTTTGAAATTAAATTATTCAAGTCCAATACTTAGATAAAATAATTAAGTATAAAAAAAACTTGTTAATCAGCATTATTTAATTAAAAAATAGGTTTGAAAAATAATTACATAAAATATAAAAATATGATTTTTTACATAAAATCAAGTATAAAAAAATATATATTTGTTTTTTTAAATTAAATTATTCAAGTGCAATACTTAGATAAAAAAATTAAGTATAAAAATAAACATATTAATCAGCACTATTTAATTAAAAATTAAGTTTGTCAAGTACTTGCATAAAAAATAAAATATAAAAAAAATAAAGATATAAAGTTCAAGAAATCATAAATTTCTCACTCTTAGCACTAAAACCTTCGAACTTACATTATTTGCAAAATCAAAAATCCAAATTCATTACTTAAAAATTTCGGTGAGATGAGGTAACTCCGACTACAAATAAACAAAAGGCAACATAACAAAGAAGGTGATGACGAGTAGAGAAGGCGATGAGTGAGTTGTGACTGTGCGCGAGGTATGAGATGTGAGAGAGTAATTTTAGAATATAAATAGCTACGAAGAATAATAAAAGTGGTTGTTAAGAGTAATTATAATTTCTTTTTATTTATGATTGAAAAGAAAAAATTTGAAGAATAATGATTTCACTTTTATTGTTCAGTGTCCCAAAGACCCATTTGCCCCTCTTTGACCATCTAGGACTCACATTCATCCGCAAAGTTAACGAAATTGACCCTTGAGCCTTTTTGAATACCATCCATCCCTAGGGCGCCAAACATATCACATACAGGCACTATTAATTTAAAAGTTCATTATTTCTGTATTATCCGAAACCATGCTTCCCATTACCAGGAGCAGCCTGCCGAAAAAACAGAGATAACTGAAATTGTAAAGTGAAGAAAAATATACAGGAAACCACATATCATCAGAGCATTAACCGGGAGGATCAAGTCTGGTCGGGTCGGGTCGGGTCGGGTCAGGCAACCACTTGAATTATCATTAGACCTCCCAACCACTTGAATTATTATTAGACCTCCCAGCTAAGCACGTATCTTTTATGCTTACTAATTATCATGCAACCATTTGAATTCTTTTTCTTTCTTTTTCATATGAGGGTTCAGAGTTTTGTTCAACTAATCTTCCCTCCCAACAAAAATCCATACACATCGACTCACATAACAAACATGAATCGAGTAAGGCTCCACCCAAAAGGTGATTGTTGTGGGCCCAAAAAATAGCAAGCCAGCTAGCACTCGCATGATTCAAACTTGAATCAGCTCCTTATTCTCTCTTACCTTGGCGCCAACCAAGCTAACCCTGGAGGTGCAAAACTTGAATTCAACCCAGTAAAATATTTTTCGAAAAAAAAAAAAGGAAAGACAATTCAAGGTAAAGCCGGGTATATGAATCCAAAAAATCTAAAAAAGCTTATCAGCTGCCTAACAGGTTCAAAACTAGTATTCAAAAGAAACACACTATGAAGAATATGAATGAGAGAAATGGGGAGTTAGTCAAGAGTCCCATTCTCCTTTTTACTGAAAATTACACAGTTCCAGTAATCTGTGCTGTGTTCTTCATGAATTAATCTTAGTGTGGGGAACTAAAAATAGCTCTGCTGATAATACCAGTGGCCTCAATGTAGCGATCAACGCACCGCGATATGCAGCTGCTCTCACTCCCGCTGAGGCTACTTCCTGGTTTTGTAATGCACTTCTCGAAGCACTTTCCTCTTACGGTCTGCCATTTCAAAAACATCAGTGGTATTAGCATAAAGCAAAATTGGTATTCATCTAATTTGTTTGAATAACAAATTAGAATCAGATAGGTGAACTATATCTAGTGGTCAGCCAACAATTATAAATGGAGTTAATCAAGAAAATGATTCAGGAAAGCCTCAAGTTCATGCATCTAGTGGCTGTCAGGAATCGGCTTCTAGCATGTTACTTCTCAATAGGAGACCCAACATGTTACCTATGTGTTCCTAGAGAACAATTCCATATTCGAAATAAGAAAGAAAAGCAATAGAACATATTAAATCTGAACAGTTACACTAGGTGAAGCACCCACTCAAGTATTCATGCCTTAACCGGTTAACTCTACTCTACAGAGACTCCTTCAATTATTCAAACATGTGACCAAGTCAAAATGGACCACTCTTACCACCCGCAATGAAGCCCACCATCATTAATATACATCAAACATCTTGACCCTTTACAAAATACTTGGAATGGGCATCAAGACAATTGTAAATGTAAACAAGTCATTTCTTTAAAGAACCTGATTTCAAAACCTCAAGCAGCCAAACAATTAATTTCTATGTTCTATATAAGCTTCACAATAATGCTCCTTACTAAAACATAAGAAATTTTTCTTCATATCAAAGAAAAATGCTCAAATTAAAAACAGAATAAAATGCTGAGTGGTTGCATTTAGTCTAACTCCACAATACCACACACACCCCAAAAAATGTTCAAACAATCTGACACAACTAAAAGCATCATTGTAAATTACCTGGAGAAGCACAGAAGGAGAAGAGAAAAGAAAAGAAAAAAAATAACAGATGAAAAGAAAAATATTAAGGGAGAAGAAGAAAGCAATCAGCATAACCCATTTCTAATTATAGCTTCTACTTATCCAGGCAAAGTTACACCCCTACAAGAAATCCACAAAAATGAAATGCTACCAAAAATAAATTGAGATTATAACTTCCTAATCCAATTTTCCATCCTAAGAAGGACAAATTCCATAACTTCTACAAATTTTCCTCAACTACGGAAAGCTAGCCTCCGGAAAGTAGTACTGCTACAGAAGTGCAATATCCAAACAATATATTCATCCAAGAAGCATTTATGTTGGGACAATATCTGCAACCGACAAGAAAATGCTGCTAACCTGGAAAGAACCAAAGTCCTGTGTGGCTACAGAACACTTGAAAGATGAGAAAAATATTGCTGGAGATGAAGCACCAGCAAAAAATAAATAAATAAATAAAAAGAAATTAGGATGCTCAAAAATGCCATTACAAGAAAACATATCCCTAATGGTTGGATACAGGATTAATATTCATGTTCTAAGCCAAATCAAACACGTGCATCGGTCTAAGTTTTAGAAGATCATGAAAAGATCCAACGGGCCCAAGCATGAGATTTCTTGAAGCAATGTTCATGGTACCATTCAAAACGTGCACAACCCATGACACAATCACTTCCATTGAAATCCGGGATTCACATCAGCTGCAAATTTATATTTCTTAGGAGTAAATTCCATTGACTACCCCTAAGGTTTGACTGAATTGCAGAAAGTCAAGGGAGTTCATTGTTATTTTCAAAACCTTAAGAGGTACTGTGGCTACCTCCTGCTTTTTATCTAAATCTCAGGGGTACCGAGCATATATTTTCCTAATTTTTATTAATAATGGAATTTTCATCTTAATATTAGCATGTAGACCACAAATATATTTAGCAAAAGATTTCCTAGAGTGATACATTCAAATATCAATGAGAAAGCAATAAGGTTAACAGGATGCCTAATAAGAAAGAAAAACCATGAACCACCTCAAAGCAACTTCTTCTACTTAACTGGTAGACTGAACTATTATAAGCAAATTCCACAATTGACAAAATTAAATCAAAAGCAAATCACCCAAACTATGATACCTCAAGTAGCCCACCAATTCGAGAATGAGAGAATGAAGGAAACTTCAAATGAGTCCCAGATAATTTTCAAGCTATTTTACAAAAACAAATGAAAATTTTAACATCCCTATAAATCAAGACACGATTGGAAGTAGGCCAGCCATGTAAGCAAACAACCTCAACCTCTCGAAAAAGTTAGCCACATGCGAAGCATCAATTGTTGAAATCCACAACTAATATGGGTTCATGTCCTCATGTATTTAGGCAAATCAAAAGACAAAATCCAAGCTCAGGTGTGCAGAAACGAATGCTTCACATTTTAATCTTCTAATGCGTGCAACAAGTTGAGACAAGTCTAGCAACATTTCATTTCAGCAACGATCAGCCAACCCTTAACCAGCGCTATGGTCCTATTTCTATCAAAATGTCGCAGGTCCTCCAGCATACAATCCCTAAACTGAAATATCCAAAACAATAACCATCTTGAAGCACAAAATAATATTAATATAATCTTGGCAGCTGCCATGCTTCAACATCTTGAGGGCTAAAATCAAGGCAAGAAACATAAAAGTGTATGTATAGGATAGCTTTCAATACCTACACATTGATGAATGCAAAAGTGTATTCTCGGAGCAATTCAATCCACTCAACATGCGTTCCAATTCAACTTTCTTTAGAAATGAAGGTACCATAATACTTGGTGATCAAAGTATGACATATCCTCTTACAATTACAAATAATACCTCCAATGATATGAACCTTGTACCACAACCTAGATCCTTATCATAAGACTCGTTAAATGTATGCAATCCTAAAATTCCTTTAAAGCTAAAAGGGAAGTCTTATAAGGTGAATATAAAATTAGCTTCATTGTATGACTCAGAACGTTAGAAAATTAAATACCAACATGTGCACAATATAAGTGTAGCAGAGATGGTGTTACATATAAAAAAAAGGGCAAAATAAGAAACAAGATCATGCATATAAAGTTTGAATGGCACTATTAAATATAAGATGTGCTAGTCACGATTCAAATGGTTTAGACATGTGAAAAAAAGATTAATAAACAAGCATGTTAGGCAAGTGGATGAAATAATGAAAATTTGCAGCAAGAGATGTAGAGAAAGAACAAAGAACCCTTAAACATGGCATAAGATATAATGGTCTTACATAAAATATACCCATGAATAGAGATGGCTAGGGATCTAAAATTCATATAGTGCACTCTACCTAGTGGGATTAAGGTTTATGATTGTTTTGTTGTATCTTTCTCACTAAATTACACCACAAGATGACTTTTATTCAAGACACATCCTACACCTATTCTTAATGAATCACAAGAAATCTCAAAAGCTTCAAATAAAAATGTGGGTGTTCATAACATAAATCCTCACTCACCTTTTGTTTGATCTCCTCAACAACTCAAGATATAAATGAAGATATTATCAAAATAAGCAATCAACAAGTTTCCTATGGAACGGCAGCATGAAAGGGGAGGACTTGGTTCATGATCGTAGACTAGCTTTTAATCAAAATAAATATAACGACAAACTATCAATAATTTTGCCATGAAAGGGTGTGAAAAGGCATGATTCATGACACTCATGAAAGTACTTGGGCCTTTGAACTACCAAATTGCATAAACAATCACTCGTATAGTTCCTCTTAAGTCTTGAAGGTTAATGTTTCACTATCATCAAGTCTAATTCAAATTTGATGATATCCACCATGCAAATCAATGTTGGGGGACCATTTTTAACTAAACATTTAATCTAACGCAAGTGTAGGAAATCTATATTTAATTGTGATTTTATTAATAACATACTTGCCATTGTGTAAATTTCAAGAGCCATTTTTCTTGGGAGTTGAAAGGCAACACATTGACTAAAGCTATATCTAATAAAACTTTCCTTTAACAAGTCTTTCACTTGTCTAATTAATTCATTTCTAGTAGTATGGAAGATTTGGAAATCAAGATCATAGGATAAAATCTATTCCGCTCAATATACCCCCATGTGGTAATTCATTGAGTATCTTATCTAGGATAATAGGATTACATCTTGAAACTCATCCAACTGCTTGTTAACTACTAACTAGTGTTCTAAAATGCGCTAAGCGCTAGTCGAGCGCCAGACTGGGGCCTACCGCTTGGGATGCCTAGGCGAACTGTTTTTTTTTTTTTTAAAAAAAAAATTATGTAATTTCATGTTATTTTTAGATAAATCAAAGTTAAAAGACAAATGAAACTTATATATATATATATAAACATATCAGATAGACTGGTTGGCAGAGAAATTAAATAGACTAGTTGGTAGAGAAATTTATATATATATAAACAATAAACAATATATATATAAACGGTACTAACGCGTCGTTTTGTGTTTTGGCCGACTAGGCACTGCCTAGACACCGCTTGGGCCGCCTAGGCCCCGCCCGCCTGGGCGGCCGCCTAAACCCGATTAATCAGGCTCAGCGCCTAGGATGTCGACTTGCATGTATTCGTGGCGGTAAGGGTCCGCCTAACGCCTAGGCCGCGTTTTAGAACGCTGCTACTAACTCGAGCATTATTAGGAGTTAACGCTTAGCTACAAAAGTTAACATTAATTCAAACTCTTTTTGTTTGCTTTCAAATTGACCCTTTGTTGGGACACGAAGATTTTGTGATAAGTTCCTTCTAACAAAACTTCACACGATAGTCTTGCTATTAAATTACACATAGGTATTCTCTATTTCATGGTTGGGCACAATTTTATTATAAAGCCAATAGCACAAACCAATAGATGGGCAACTTCTATGGGAAGCATATTAAACTAAATGCTCTAAAAATAATCACCAACTTGGAGTGGAAGTAGGAACCTTTTCTATGATGGGTAAAGAAGTCTAGTCTACCCAAGCAACTCAAAATGGTATAAGGTACAGCTCAAGGTGAACCCCTACATACTTTACATACATTTGTTAGGTACAGCTCAAGGTGAACCCCTACATACTTTACATACATTTTAACAAATGTATGAAAAGCTGGTGCATTTTCACTCATTATCCCCCCCCCCCCCCCCCCCCCCCCCCAGGGCTAGGTGTAGATAAAAACCATCTCTTGACATGCAAGTGTCTTACCTCCAGCATTACTAGAATCCTCTACTTTGTTAAGTACACAAGGTCCTCTTAAGGGTCAACAACCTGATGAATTCCATTAACTCTAAATCCCCCAATTACTGGGCAATTATCAAAGGTACAATTTGGACACATCAAAGCAATTCCTTCTCTAGGGGAATAACACAAAAGTCAATTTCCTTCATGCATAATCTCACAGATACATGAAGAAACACTATATTACAACTAAGAAAAAACAAAATCCCTTCCATTCATCACCACAGCTGGATTGGGCTTAAAATCCACCATTTTGCTTGCTTAAAACTAGAGAAACAACCATAAATATCCTCCAGGTTCCCCAACCTTCCCTTGGACATCATGTCCATACTTGAGTCCCAAACTCAGCCTAGGTTAATTTCCATCCACCAAAGAGGTTTCATCACCCAATAAAACTATAGCCATGCTTCATGCTCGAAAATAAAAACATGAACATTGTTGAAGAACATGATAACAGATAATATTTTCATTTCCGTTACTTATTTAGCTTGTAGTTTCTGTTCAGTTTGGTGTTTCTGTTATTTTATGTTTGCTGTTAAGTCTTGGAGCTCTTGTTATAAGCTGAGTATAAATACCAGCTAGCTTATGCTTTTCTATTCATTCAATAGAAGATCGAGGCATTATTTTTCTATTCTTCTTCTCTGCTCTCTAGTCTTCATTCATTGGACTCAGGCCATGGAAGAAGAGTTCTCTGCTCTTCAACGCAATAACACTTGGGACTTGGTACCTGTCTCTCCAGATATGAACTTAATTGGCTGTAAAGGGGTGTTTCGGACTAAGTACAAGGCTGATGGTTCTGTTCTAAAACACAAGGCATGGTTGGTTGCTAAAGGATTTCTTCAAACACCTGGGATGGATTACACGGAGACATTCAGTCAGGTTGTTAAAGCTCCCACTATTAGAGTTTTGTTCTCTTTGGCAGTTCACTTTGGCTGGGATATTAGCAAGTGGATATAAATAATGCTTTTTTGAATGGAGAACTTATGGAGGATGTTTATATGATTCAACCAGCTGGTTTTGTTTATTCTCATTTTCCTTCCTATATTTGCAAATTGAAGAAATCTTTGTATGGACTGAAACAAGCACCTAAAGCTTGGTATATTAAATTGAAATTAGCATTGCAAGGTTGGGGGTTTTCCAGAGCTGTTTCTGATGCATCGTTTTTCATTAAACGCACTGATACAACAGTATTATTTCTTTTAGTGTATGTTGATGACATACTAGTCATGGGATCTAATCCTATTGCTCTAAAGGAATGTATTCAGGATTTAGATGATCATTTTGCTCTAAAAACCTTAAGTTCGGTCAGTTATTTCTTAGGTTTTGAAGCACACAGAACTGCTGATGCCATGTACCTTACACAGTTAAAATATATTTTAGATCCCTTGAAGAAGGCTTCTATGCAAGATTGTAAGCCATGTGATACACCTTTGGTGTCTGGTTTTTCATTTACTGATAAGGGAGAGCAGTTTTCTGATCCTACTCTATATCGGATCCTGATTGGTTTTCTCCAATATTTGACTCATACCAGGCCTGATATTTCCTTTGTGGTGAATAGACTGAGTCAGTTCTTGTCTTCTCCTAAAATGGAGCATTGGTTAGCTTGCAAACGTCTACTTCGCTATCTTAAGGGTACAATCAGTTTGGGGTTAGTTTTTCGACCTATGGTACATGGACTTTCTTTGATTGTATTCACCGATACTAACCATGCTGGATGTCAGATTACACGCAGATCAACCAGTGGTGTATGTGTGTTCCTTGGTTCCAACTTGATAGCCTGGAGTTCTAGGAAACAATCGGTTGTGGCTCGGTCTGTTGGTGAAGCAGAATACCAAGCACTGGCTCAAGGAGTTACTGAAGTTTTATGGTTGCAATCCTTGTTCTCCAAGTTGGGATATCCTCTATCTCATACTCCTATTTTTTGGTGTGATAATATGACAGCCAAAAGCATAGCAGAAAATCCTGTTTTCCATTCCCGCACTAAGCATATAGAAATAGATGTGCATTTTGTGCGTGAGAAGGTTGAAAAATGTGTGATTGAGATCAGATATGTGCCTACTCTATAGCAGGTTGCTGATATTTTTACTAAGTGTCTGCCTCGTGATCGTTTGCAATTTCTATGTAACAAGATTGGTTTGCAGTTCTCTCCTATAAAGTCACAGTTTGTTGGAGACTCTGTTGTCATAAAGAAACAAAGGAATCTCGAGTCTGAAGGGAGGTCTAAACTGAGGGGAAATGTTGAAGAACATGATAACAGATAGTATTTGCATTTCTGTTACTTATTTAGCTTGTAGTTTCTGTTCAGTTTGGTGTTTCTGTTATTTCATGTTTGCTGTTAAGTCTTGGCGCTCTTGTTATAAGCTGAGTATAAATAAATACCAGCTAGCTTATGTTTTGTTATTCATTCAATAGAAGATCGAGGCATTATTTTTCTATTCTTCTTCTCTGCTCTCAAGTCTTCATTCATTACAAACATAGGGCATGCTTCACTCAACAACATAAATTCAAGCATAATTCATGCATTTTCTTCTAGCTAAACATATGCCTACAATGAACAAACCTTACTTTAATGCTTCAAACCTTGATCAAGTGAAGAAAAACACTTCAATCCTTAAGGTCTAGCCACTTCTTCTCTCCCTCTCCTACGGTTCATCCACCTTGGTTTAAGAGAACAAAAATGTTCTCCAAGTTCTTCTCTCACCTATATAGAGATCTCAAGACTAATTACCATTTATCCATTCCAATTTTAATTAAAGGGCTAGTATTTTCCAAGGGTAATTTAGTCATTTCCAAAGGTATTTTCTCATGTATATATTATGTTATACATAAATTGCACATTTCTTATTCCTTGAATTGCAAGTTTCTTCTGGACAGTTGATCTTTTGATTCAATAGCCTATAAATTTCCCTATTTTTCTCATTTTTTAATTCTTGTAACAATTCATACAGAGTAGAGAACGAATTTGCACATTCTCCAACATGTTGGCCCCCCTCCAAAGGCCATTTTTGTCATTTCATTCACAAAAATGAATCCTACAATTACACATGCCATTAAAATTTGTGGTTGACAATTAAAAGTTGCCAGATTCAATCTCAACCATCCTCGTGCTCTAATCATGCGGTTCTCATTAAAAGAATATCACATCACATATAACAAAAGTCATGTGCCCTGCCCATTCATTTAGTTAGATGTCTCTATCAAGCATCACGCCAATTATTTAGTCAGGTGACCCTCAGGCACGCTTTTGACAACTATTTTGTGACATAAAGTGGAGCTCAAGGCTCAAATGAGGTGCTCAGGCTCAAGATACGTACCTCCCCCTAAGTAGCATGGCACACACCTTTCGACCCTACGCTATAACTTTTTTGTTCCTAATGTTTGATGGGCTTGTTAAATCTAACTATTAATAAGGAAAAAAAATAAAAAAGAAATTTGAAAAAACAATAAAAACACCCCATTAGCTATCTATTAAATGTGTGCCTCAACATCCAGAAGTCTCATGCCTAGGCTCCAAGCACTCTTCCACCTTAGTGTGCCTTGAACTTTGACAACTATATTTGAATATTCTAAGGGTAAGATACAATTTGGCAATTTTTCTCTCTCCGCCTAGAGAGAAAAAGTTGGCGATTTCTTTATTTTTTTTTGGCAAGTAAGAATTCATAAAACAAAAACCAACACCAGAACGACTACAAACCAAGGCCGAGGCAAACCCCAAACCACCAAAAAACCATGGGCGAAAACACATCAACTATCACCCTCTGGACTAAGAAATAAAAATAAAATAAAAAATGTGAAGAATATATACACTGGTCAGAAGGTAATCGAAGCCAACAACCCATCTCAAGACGACTAATTTGCTATAATGATCACTAGCAAAATAAAAGTTGATCAAGTGGCAAGCCCGAGTTAGAGGGGCTTTAACGAAGCATAAGTACACGAAAAACTAGCACCAAGCATGAGACTCCAAGATCTCAGCAACCAGCCTCTAGAAACAAACAAACAGCAACTCAATGGAGAGGAAAATTCTGGTCTCTCAGAAGTCGCCAGACATGACGAAGAGCATGACTCCGATGAGACAACCTAAATCGGACAGTCGTCAAACGAGCCCACATAGCGCACTGAATCTGATGAGCTAACGGTGAAATAGATCTCTCCTGATCTCGGAAGCACTTATTGTTGCGCTCCCTCTAGATGAAATACACCAATGTATGAAGAACCAACCTGTTCGCCACCTTCCATGGATTCTTGCCACTCCATCTCGCAGTTTCCCAAAGCACACCAGTATGCCATTGACGCCAAGGCCAGCTGAATTTCTTTTATCTGCAAAAGAAAGTCAAAACCTCTTGGGAATAGAGACAGTAAAAAAACAGGTGACCATATCTCTTTGCATCCGCCTTGCAAAGAAAGCATCTATTTGGAAAAGACAAGAACAAGTTAATACGGTCAAGAGTAAATAATCGCTCTTGAATCGGTAACCACAAAATGAAAGAATGAGCGGGAATATCCACCGACGACCAAACAAGCTTATACCAAGGAACCCGGGGACACTGAACCTGGAGATCCTGGAATGTAGCCCTTATCAAGAAAGTCCCGTTCGAGGCCGAGAGCCAATAAGGCTCATCCGACGCTCAAAGCGGGGAAGACTAGGAAGATGATTCTGGATAAGATCGGAAGCCAAACAAAGGAATGTGTCCAACCAATTCCAAGAGTTATTCTCAATAATACCAGAGACCTTGGCCAAGATTGGGATGCCTAATTGCCAAGGCAATTGGCAAGTAAAACGATCGATAAGCACACCCAAATGGTGCCATTGATCATGCCAAATGAACGTGCTACGACCGTCCCCAATCTGGATCGCACAACTCTCCTAAGAGAAAATAGCTTCCTCTAGTACCACGAGCAACCATAAGGCACTATAAGGAGCCAGAAACACGCCCCCTCAATTCAATAGGTATGCACCCACTTCACCCAGACCGACTCCCCATCACCTAGAAGCAAACACCAAATTAACTTGGGGGCAAGGGCTTGATTCTAGCAAATATCCCGCCATGCTATTTTTGCTTTATGAGAATTAGCTTCATCACCACTCCATAAGAAATTACGAATTAATTGCTCAATCTGCTGGATCACGCGCTTTGGCAAGATAAACACAAGCAATCCCCATCATTGATAAGGTGAAGAAAAGGATTTTCTCTTGGTGGACTGGGCTTCTCTCTTTTGGGAGCACCTACAGTTAGCGCATTCTGTTCTTTCCACCATTTATGTGTTTTGGGCCCCCGATCGTAGCACGTTCCTTTGGTATGATCAATAGCACCCTTTGGGTGTGCTTATTGATCATTTTACTCGCCAATTGTCTCAGTAATTAGGCATCCCAATCTTGGCCAAGGTCTCCTATATTATTGAGAATAGCTCTTGGAATTGGATGGACGCATCCCCTTGTCTAGCTTCCGATCTTATCTAGAATCATCTTCCTAGTCTTCCCTGCTTTGAGCGTCGGGATGAGCCATATTGGTTCCTGGCCTCGAATGAGACTTTCTCGGTAAGGGCTGCGTTCTAGGATCTACAGGTTCAGTGTTCCCGGGTTCCTTGGTATAAGCTTGTTTGGTCGTAGGTGGATATCCTTGCTCATTCTTTCATTTTGTGGTTAGCAATTTGGGAGCGATTATCTACTCTTGACCGTATTAACCTGTTCTTGTCTTTTCTAAATAGATTTTTTCTTTGTAGGGTGGATGCGGAGAGACAGTCACCTCTTTTTTTAGTGTCCCTATTCCCAAGAGGTTCTAACCTTTTTCTGCAAATCAAAGAAATTCAACTGGCCTTGGCGTCGATGGGATGGAGTGGTAAGAACCCGTGGCAGGTGGCGAACAAACTGGTTCTTCATGCATTGGTGTATTTCATATGGAGGGAGCGCAACAATAGATGCTTCCAAGATCAGAAGAGATCAGCTTCGCAATTAGATCATCAGACTCAGTGCACTATGTGGGCTTGTTTTACGACTGTCTGATTCAAGTCGTCCCTTCAGAGTCATGCTCTTCGTCATGTTTGGCGACTTCCGAGGAACCAGAACTTTCCTCCCCATTGAGCTGCCGTTTGTTTGTTTCTGGAGACTGGTTGCTGTGATCCCGAAGTCTCATGCTTGGTGCTAATTCCTCGTGTGCTTATGCTTCGTTAACCTCTAACTCGGGCTCACCATTTGATCAGCTTTTATTCTGCTAGTGATCATTATAACAGATTAGTCGTCTCGAGATGGGTTGTTGGCTTTGATTACCTTCTAACCAGTGTATATATTCTTTACATTTTTTATTTTATTTTTATTTCTTAGTCCAGAGGGTGATCATTGATGTGTTTTCACCCATGCTTTTTTGGTGGTACGAGGTTTGCCTCGACCTTGGTTTGTAGCCGTTCTGACATTAGTTTTTGTTTTATGAATTTCTTACTTACCAAAAAAAAAAAAACTTTAACTATGGGTCTCATCACCTTTAACAAATAAAATTTCTTGTTTTGTGTGATATGCAATATATTGTATTTTCCCAACTATGGCATTATAACACGTATCTAGCTATTTGGTACTACATCTTTCACAAAAAAAAAAAACTCGTAGTTCTCGGGCTGACCTATCCACTAGAAGACAACCATTGGGCAACATCGCCTAACTCACTCGTCATGTTAAAATGATAGTCGAATTTGCACTTAGGCCTTCTACTTCTATAAATTTGCACTACCAATACATGAAAAACACTGTTGTTTCTTAGCCTAATGTCATCTTTTTCAAATTGGGAACTATTGATTTGTGTGGTTTCTTAATCTAAACTAATATGAACTAAACTATGCAAGATCTAAACCTAACAGCTATAGTAAACAGATTTATCAAACTCAAAGTAATATGTAAAACAATATGTAATAGTGGAGATTGCTATATATACACACACATATTTATATTTATATTTATATTCATGGCTTCCTCAGGGAACAGCTCTATTTGCAAGTTGAATGAAAGCACTCCTCAACATGAAGACCTCTATTGTCACAACAGCCACTGACAGTCTACTCTCTCTATGACCATCTCTATGCATATACATTTTTGATCCGACTGGTTTGTGTTAAATAAGTGAGAGTCTCCATTGACAGTTTTTGAGGGTTTAGTTAACTGTAAGGGAACAAAATATATAATATAAAATTTCATTATTTTTCAAAACAAGGACAAAATGCATGAAAAGAAATGGGTGCTTCTACTTCTTTCTTAATAAAAGTTCTCATCTACATATAGAGAGAGATAAATTACTACAGAAAATTATATGGTAATTATTTTTTTAGTTAATTATATAAACGACTTGATACAAAAGATGGAGAAAGGGATATATATAAATTAGCTAAAGCAAGAGAAAGAAAAACAAGAGATTTAAATCAAGTGAAATGCATAAAAGATGAAAATCAAAATGTATTAGTGAATGAGGGAGCAATTAAGGAGAGATGGAATGAGTATTTCACAAAATTATTTAATGATGATGGCGACACAAGAGTTAGGTTGGGACATCTTAGTAACTCCGAAGGGAACGTGAGCTATACATTTTATCGACGCATAAGTCCAAATGAAATAAGGCAAGCATTAAAAAAGATGAAAAATCATAAGGCAGTGGGATCAGATAATATACCAATAGAAGCATGGAAATGCATGGGAGAAGAGGGTATCTCCTGGCTAACGAAATTATTTAACGCGATTCTTAAATCAAAAAAGATACCAGATGAGTGGAGGAAGAGTACTTTGGTCCCTATATATAAGAACAAAGGAGATGTTCAAAACTGTGAAAATTACAGAGGAATTAAGTTAATGAGCCATACCATGAAACTCTTGGAGAGAATAATAGAGCAGAGGCTCAGAAAAGAAACAGAGATCTCAGAAAATCAGTTTGGTTTCATGCCCGGTAGGTCAACAATGGAAGCTATATACCTACTGAAGCGCCTAATGGAAAGGTATCGGGATCATCAGAAGGACCTACATATGGTGTTTATAGATCTAGAAAAGGCCTATAATAGGGTCCCTAGAGAAGTATTATGGAGGATTTTAGAGAAGAAATGAGTCCGAATAGCCTATATACAAGCCCTTAAGGACATGTATCATGGTGCAGAAACAAGGGTCAGAACATGCGGAGGGGATACCGAACCGTTTAAAATTACAATAGGATTGCATCAAGGTTCTACACTAAGTCCATACTTATTTGCTTTAGTAATGGATGAACTCACTAAAGATATTCAGACAGATGTGCCATGGTGTATGCTATTTGCAGACGACATAGTGTTGGTGAATGAAACAAAAGAAGAAGTGAACACTAAATTTGAGTTATGGAGAAACAATTTAGAATCTAAGGGATTTAAATTAAACAAAAAGAAAACGGAATATATGGAATGTAAATTTAGTAAGAATGCAAGAGTGGAGGATGTTATAATAAAATTGGAAGACCAAATCTTACAAAGAAAATACCATTTTCGATATTTGGGATCAGTGATTCAAAAAGATGAAGAAATTCACGAGGATGTCACACATAGAATTAAGGCAAGTTGGCTAAAATGGAGAAATGCATCGGGGGTGTTATGTGATGATAAAATCCCATTAAAATTGAAAGGAAAATTCTATAGGACAGCTATAAGACCAGTTTTGTTGTACGGCTCAGAATGTTGAGCAATCAAATACCAACATGAGCAAAAAACGAGTGTAGCGGAGATGAGGATGTTAAGATGGATGTGCGGCCATACAAGAAAAGATAAAATTAGAAATAAAGTTATTCGTAATAAGATAAGAGTACTGCCAATAGAGGAGAAGATGAGAGAGACTAGACTAAGATGGTTTGGTCATGTGAGAAGGAGACCAAGAGACGCTCTTGTGAGGAGAGTTGATGAAATGGAACAATTAATCAAAAAAAGAGGTAGAGGCAGACCTAAGAAGACTTTGAGGGAGACATTAAAGTTTGATATGAAGTGTATGGATCTCAATGAAGATATGACAAAAGATAGAAATACATGGAAGTCTAGAATTCATGTAGCTGACCCCACATAGTGGAATAAAGGCTGGATATGTTGTTGTTGTTGTTGTTGTATTATAGTCCTTATACCCATTGTGTTCATGACTTTCACTTATTCATAATGGTGTAATTCCGTGGGGTACTCTTGTTTGAGGGCAGTGTTTGGCTCATATTTGGGTCGGGGCCATATGGTTGGACATTTCAGGGCGTTGTGGTAGTGGCTTTTCTACTGCTCTTTAATTTTTTAATAAAAGTTCTACTATTTATTATAAAATAAATGTAATATAAGAATAAAAAAAATAATAGTAGTATTTTTTATCAATATTTTAAAAATCAAACTGAAGAAAGAGAAAGGGTTAAGAGTTAATGGTCAAACTGAACTCAATCAAAATGTATTTTTATTAAAAAAAATACAAGTTCATAGTTAAAACTATACACAAAAAGTAAAATTCATTACAAAAACTTAAATTTAAAATTTAATCTACTTAATAACCTATAAATTTAAAATTTAACAATTACACACCTGCAATTCAATGTGTTCAACAATTTAAATGAATGACAATTCACTGAGTTGAAGGAACTTCTCCCTCATCCCAATGCAGAACCCATTAATTTTCTTCAAAAAGTAGACCTATTTTACCTCTTTCCAAGTATGGATTATCCTACATCTCCCTTCATCATTGTTTCCTTGGGGTTTAAAGCATTTAAAAGTTGACATTTGGTTTAGAATCAAATTCATATATGCACATGCATCGATGTTTCCTCAAAAATAATTTCTGGGCTTCAAATAAATTAATGATTTTTTTCTGTTCTTTTTGATAAATTTCACATTCCAAGGGCAGTAATTGTAATTTTCTTTTCCTTTCTATTATAGATATTTGTCCTTAGCTTTAGAGGTGGTTATGTTTACTGGTTGTACTGCACATGGGTGCATGTTTGAGGCTGTGAGGCTATAAATAAAGCCACAGCTAGAGGATGGGAATTCATGTTGAGAAATGAAATTGAATCTTTTCTATTATCTCTCTCTCACTTTCTGTTACCTTTCTCTCTCTGTCTCTCAAACATTCTCCCTCTTCCTTGCTGTTTCCCTCCCTTCCATCTGAGTTCACCCTCTCTCTTAATCTTCTCAATTCCCTTTCTAAACCCTAGCCCAACCCTAGGGTGTGACAATAAATTAAGGCTGTTTAAGTTGATGAATATATCTACACACAAAAGTTGGATTTGATTATGTCTCTACAACCAGAAGCCAGGGCAGCCATGAATATAGATGTGCATGTATATATATGCCTAGGCAGCCATTGTGGAGATAGAGAAGTCCTACGTGTTGAGGCCAACTTTCATTCAACTTGCAAATAACACTGTTTCCTTAGGAAGCCAAGCAGCCATGAATATAAATGTGTATACGCATATATCTAAACCTCAAATTTGTAAAAGCTGACATTTGGCTAAGAAGCAACAGCGTTTTCATATAATTACAGTGCAAATTTGTAAAAATAATAGGCTTAAGTGCAAATTCAGTTATCATTTTAACACAGCAAATGAGTTGGGTGACATGGCCCAATGGTTTCCTTCTGGTGCACAGGTGGCCAGTGAACCAGGTCTACCTAGGTTTTTTCATCTTTCACTCAAGTTGTCAGTTTAATGAATTGATCACACCATTTGGACCTGCATCAATACTGAGAGTCTGAGAATACCTTATCTGACCCTAACATCTCAAGCCCAATCCAGTGCCCTTGTCCCAGCTATGTGGGGGACCCACCTAATTCTACATGGGCCACTATCTTTATAGATCCCACCTAGCCCGTGGGACCCATTTGGGTTCCACAATAAATATATATCATGTAAACTAAGAATTGAAATCCCATACTCGTAAAACAAATAATACACCTTATTGAGATCAAGATGAGAGAAATTTGGAAATTAATAATACATCAAATTTGGAAATGACAAATAATACACCATACTCGTAAACTAATAGATCAAGATGTGCCTATTGAGAGGGTACTGGAGAAAAATGAGGAATTATTCGATGAATTTACAGAGAAAGCAAAGGCTATTGCAGTAGCTCGGGTGCCTAGTCCAATGTTTGATCGTGAGCAATATGACAATCTTGCTGTCATTTCAGCTGGAGCAGACTAGTTTCTGGTGTTGGTCCTAATAGCGAAAGAGCAAGAGATCAGGAACGTAAAAGAAAAAAGGAAAAGGCCTAGAAGGAGAAAGAAAGAGAAGAATAAAACCGATAGAGAAAACTAGGATTGGATGAATAACAATGGCTCAATGATAATAAGTTTATTGGGGACAAAAAACATTTCAAGGGGGGGAAATTTGTCACATTCCAAGGGTATTATTTGTAAGTTTCGTTTTCTGTAATTTTTTTTTTTAAATTTCTATTTCTGTTAGAGTTATTTGTCTTGTAACTAGAGGTTGTTAGAATATTTTTTCCTTTTTGTCTTGTAGCTTAGGCAGTTACAATGCCTTGTCTTGTAGCTACAGTTGTGAGCTTATATATTAAGCCAAAGCCTACGATGGAGGAGGAATGGAATTAATTGTCACGACCCTTGGGGTATTATAGGGGCAAAACTGTAATTAGTTACTATTGTTGGTTAGGAAATGTTGTTAGTTCTGTTGTAGTGCACATGAGTGTTATTCCTAGACTCTACTTCCAATTGAACAACCTATAAATAAGCCCTAGAATGTAGAGAAATATATGTTGGAACGATATAGTGAATTGATATTTCCCTCCTTACTTTCTCTCTCTCGTTCTCCCTTGTTTTCCCTCATTTCTCTTGATTTCTACTCTGTCTCTCCCTCCAATTCTTTTTCGTTTCTCTCCCGAATTCTCCCGATTTCTGTTCTAAATTCTCTCTAATTCTTCTCTGTGATTTCCACTTTTTCTTGCTACTGTTCTCTCTCTCTCTCTCTCTCTCTCTCGCGATTATCTTCTCCCTTATCTCATATGTTGTTTCTCTCCCTCTCATCTGATTTCTTCCCCAAATTTCTCTCTTAATTTCCAAATCCCCTTTCACACCCTAGTTCAACCCTAAAGATGTCACAAAAGTTTGTGCTTGATGAGCATTGTTTAGCTTGAAGAAAATGCAAGGTTTATGTTTGATGGTGTCACAACTCATGGGTAGCGAGAAGGGCATTATTGTAATAAGGTTGTAGTAGTTAGTAGGAGGTATTTTGTGAGTTGTTAGGAGCACATGGGTGCTATTTTCCAGATTTCAGTTACTATTGAATAGCTTATAAATAGGCCCTAAAATGTAGAGAAATGTATGTTGATGAATGAAGTGATTCATATCTCCCTAATTCTCTCTCTCTTGTTTCCTCTCTAATCTCTCCCTCTAACTCTCTCTTTGAATTCTCTCTCCCTCCTTTAATTCTATCATCCTGTTTCGCTCCCAAATTTCAATCACAACCCTAGGTAACCCTAGGTATGTGACAAATGGTATCAGAGCCAATCATTCCTCGGCTGTGATTATGGAGACTTTAATAGCTGAATTCAGATTCGATTCTTGAAAGGCGATGATCAGGAAGTTCTTGGCAGTTAGTTAAGGCGATTCAGGCATTTAATTCCGACGAGCCAGGCGATTTCCGTTGCTTCAGGCACGTACAATTTGGCTTGGAATTGAATCGGAATTGAGAGGCGAAGTCGTGCGAAGCAGACATCGGCTCGGTATTGAAGGCGACATTGGCCAAGATAGTTCCAACAGTGATCGGACTTATATGTTGAAGGCAATGCTCCTCAGCAAGGATACCTAGGCATCTGATCCTAATCCTAGTCGCAATCTGGAATCGGCGTTAAACTCAAGTGTCCTTGATCGCGTCCCAGATCTGGTCATTGCAGGTGACCAGGGCAAGAAGGAAGGCACGACTGAAGTAGACTAAGGCATCAGAGAGAAGCAGATTGGAGCGATCGGAGGCTACAGCGATCGCGATCGAGTCCAAGCAATCTTGAATCTGCTGTGAATCAGACACAGAACAGGAGGATCGGATCAGCATTGCAGCCATAGGCTATTGCTCTCAGTGACGAAGTCAAATCAGGTAAGGAGGAGTTACGCAGCGGAAGTGGCTTCAAAAGCAAGACGGTGGACGGTGATTGGGTGGCGATAATGACTCCAAGAAGATTGAAGCAAAGTTAGTGGTTCTCCAAGCCTTGGACAGTGATTGGGTGAGAGAAGAAGGCACCGAATCCAACGAGAAGGAAGTCAACTCGAAGGTAGAAGAGATGAACCAAAATTGAGCGGGCTAGGCACTCCAACCCAGCGACTACGGCAAGGCAGAATTGAACACGGATTGGAAGGCGTAGTTGAGCCAAGCAAGTTCGGATTTGAAAAGCGAAGCCGAGCAAAGCAACTTCGGCCCGGGAGTGAAGACAACGCAGGCCGAAAGAATTCCAACGGGATATCGAGCGAAATTAGGAGGCAAATCAAGAGCAACAAATTCCGGGAATTCCGGAGACAATGGCCGATCCAAGAATTCAGTGAAATCCTAAGCAGCGGTCGGTGAATAGGTGAGACAAAGGTGATCCTTGAATCACTTTGATTCCGACAAACTCACTACATGTGGTTGAGGCGAGAAGGCAGGCGTGGTCAGGAGCGGAAATTCAGGTCTAGGTCACTACATGTGACCAAGTCGTGAAAGAAGGTGCGATCAGAAAACGGTACAGGGGTGAATTTCGGCGATTTGGAGGAATTACAGCGAGCGGAATGATACTTCTCTGTTATTAATTTCTAGCGGTGATTTTCGTTTGAGATCTAAAGGCGATTTCGAAGTACTGCAATGGAACCGATCATTCCTCAGCTATGAGCCAGGTAGCTCCAAAAGCAATATTAGTAGTGATCAATTGCAGTCATGGCGAAGCAGCAGTTGCAGTCGAGGCGAAGCAGTGACCAAGGTAGAATAGGTTACTGAATTTAGGTTCCAACGAATTTAGATTGGCTGAACTTGAAGCTGCTAAGGTTGCGGATTTGGAAGCGATCGATTATCAATAGGTCTTGGTGATTTATCGAAGCAATTTCAGTGACTAAATTCTGGTGGGTTTGGAGTACCGAAATAAGTTTCCGGAGTGGTCTTTGGAAGCTGATTAAGAGGCTGTTGCAGGGTGTAATTTCAAGGAATTGGAATTGAGGAGATGGCTAAAAGACTAATTGCTGCAACAAAGGAAATTAAGGACCTCCGTAGGCAACTGGATGATTCTTTGATCTTGCATTCATATAAATTTCAGACTGCTAATCGGACTTTGTTGACTTCAATTCCAAGTGCTGATTTGCCCACTCTTGCTCCATTGGCTATTCCGATGTTTGACAGGGATAAGCCAAAATGGTGGATTCGGCAATGTGAACGGGTGTTCTACCAACACCGAGTGGCTGAAAAGGAGAAGGTAAAAATGGCTGCAACTAATCTAAGTGGAATTCCATACATTTGGTTCCAGAATTGGAGCTGGGGAAGGGTGGAATTGAGCTGGCCGCAATTTGTAATTAACTTGAGTAACTGGTTTGGAGAAAGGACCAAAACCTATATGATCAATGGAGCTTCTAAGGCTGTTAATTTGGAGATGCAAGAAGCTAATGAGGAAGAAAAAGAAACAGTAGAAGGGATCGAAGAATTGGGGGATGGCAGTCCAACAATTGGCAGCATCTCAAGCACTCTCACTGGTACTGAAAATCCAGCCGCTAAAATCCTCAATATGACACCGTTGGAGGAGGTAACTGTTGAGGATAAAGCTGAGATGTTAGCTAACAGTCCGGGAGCCAAAGATCTTGGAATGGAAATGCCCACAACAGCCTTAGATTGTGGAGATTTTAAATCTATTTCCCTAGAAAGAATAGGAATGGAAGGAGTGGGTGAATTACCTACTCTGAATCAGGTAACTCCAACTGGGAAATCAGTCAATTGGAGGGAAATTTGAGCCTTCATCGAAATGGATAACCAATGGAGGGCAGTTCAAGAATGGTTAGAGGTTAAGGGAGGATGCTTGCATGAAATTGATTACACTAAAACCTTCCAGCAGTATGTTTCTGATTTAGAGCAATGGAGGATGCAGAAGGATAAAGTGAAACAAGATGAAAGAAAGAAAAGGAAGGGATTCTTTGTTGAAGGAACCGAGACCCTTGTTGTTTTGCTTACTCATGTTTCCATTGGTGTGGCAGCAAGACATACTACTGTTGCTGCTGAGGAGACGGAAAAAAGAAAGCGAAAGAGAAGGGAAAAACAAGATAAAAAGAAGGAAAAGCGAAGAAGAAACCAATGGGTGAGGACGAGAATTGGATGAAGAAACAATGACTTGGTTGTAATAAGTTTCTTGGGGACAAGAAACCTTTCAAGGGGAGGGGAATGTCACAACTCATGGGTAGCGAGAAGGGCATTATTGTAATAAAGTTGTAATAGTTAGTAAGAGGTATTTTGTGAGTTGTTAAGAGCACATGGGTGCTATTTTCTAGATTTCAGTTACTATTGAATAGCTTATAAATAGGCCCTAAAATGCAGAGAAATGTATGTTGATGAATGAAGTGATTCATATCTCCCTAATTCTCTCTCTCTTGTTTCCTCTCTAATCTCTCCCTCTAACTCTCTCTTTGAATTCTCTCTCCCTCCTTTAATTCTATCATCCTGTTTCGCTCCCAAATTCCAATCACAACCCTAGGTAACCCTAGGTATGTGACAGATGGTATCTCATCAAAAGGCTTACAGAGCTTTAAAACCAAATGTAACTATTAAAAAAGCAATCATTGAAAAAAACCAAATAAGAATAAGGGATGCAAATTGAACAAATGATGAAAAATGTTATCTCATCAGAAGGCGTATGAAGCTTAAGCGCAAAGCAAAGCGCATCCTTAAGCGAAGTGCAGCGCACATAAATGAAATAAAGAGCACAAACTTTTATAAGCATAAAAAATATAAACTATTAAAAAAGCAATCATTAAAAAAAACAAATAAGAATGAGGGATGCAAATTTAACAAATGATGAGATACCTTTTTTATTTATAATTTATGCACGTTTCCAAGTTCATACAATCATAAAAAAATTATCCCTAATTTACACATCTATACCCAATCAATCAACCATTAATTTACAAAAATGCCCAAAAAATAAATCCCTAATTAATAATCAATCAACAATCCATAATATTTAGCAATCAAAAATCAATCATCAATCCCTAATTTACAACAATCAAGAATATATTAGCAATCCTAATGTACACCAAATTACATGTTTCTATCAATATTATTTGCTTGGTAAATACAGTTAGATTCTTCTTTTTTGTTTAAATGTATATATGATCTTATTTTATCATATTAGCACTTTTTGGGTAAGGTTTTCATTCAAGCATCCACATCACTACAAAAATTTAAACAAATCCAACCCTTCATATTATCTGATAAAGAAAAAACACCAAGTGTCTTTTTGAAGTGTGCCTTTTCGTGATTCAAAGCTCAGGTAAAAGTGCACTCAAGCATGTTTTAATCACACTCAACTACAGTCAATGGGCTTCACACCTATAAAGCCCTAAGCATACTACTTTTCACTTAAAGTGCACACAATTGACCTTACCTAGAGACCACAATGCAAAAACTCATGCAATAGATTAACCTTTTTTTTTTTTTTTTGGCAAGCATGCATATACATGGTTTATGTGATGGTTATGGATGTCAAGTATGTGAACATCATTTTCTTCATGTTTGGTAAAAACCACACTAAGTGTGGGCTCCTCCAAGTACAGTTAAATATACTAGGTTCCAAAGAGTTCAAGGGTCAAAGATAAGGAGATGGCCTAAACTTGTGATCCCAAGTGGTTTCTTCATGTGAAAATGAAGGTTTTTTGTAACTCATGATGGTTGGATATGGTGTACATTTCATGAGGATTTTGTGCCACGCATATAGTATTTTCATGTTTTCTTGCATATATGTGAAGAGATGTGTGAAAGAAAATATGTACATCTGATACCCATGATGGCCCAACCTGTTATAGGCATGTAATGGACTGTTTTTCTGTATTTTGGTATTGGTGGTGACAGCTATTTGTAATTTTTGAGACAAATAAAAAGTGACTGGTAGTCTGGTAAGCAGTTTTGTAGTGAAAAATGCCATTTAGCTATATTATTGTGAATTAACTCCCTGGACAGAATGTACAGAACTTCTTGAAGGTGCAAAACAGTGAGTTTTATTGAGGCCACAAATGATCCCAATAGATAAATGGTTAGCTAAAACCAAAAGGCCACATTACAAAATATTTGTCAAGACTATTCAGAATTCACAAAATAAAAAATTAGTTGCCTACAATATTGTTCTGCACACTCTTAACATAACTTTTAATTATCTTATATTTCCTAAAGTTATGTACCCAAACCAAGGCAGTTAGAGAAAATGGAAAATGGATCCCATAGCAACCCAATGTAGCTTAGCTAAAGTACTAAATCTCTTTGCTACATCTTCCATTAACTTAGATAAAGAACTTGGTTCGCAAAGCATAAATACTTGCACTATCCTTAGATAAAGAACTTGGTTCACAAAGCATGAATACTGTACTATAAACTGAGCTGGAGAAAATATAACTAATTGCTTGTATGACCAATGAAATTGAAATATTATCCAACAAAATTCAAGAAGTAACTGATGATGTCTTACTCCAACTACAAACTTTCCTCCTTGTGACCATCTAAGCCCCCAAAAATGTAGCTTCATAAATTCCTCAATAATCATATGCAATGATAAACTGGGACCAGAAAAGTAAAATAAAACAATTGAAACGTGGAGATAAAAAAGCAGAAAATTGCAGGTCCTCACATCACATATCTTAACATGGCAAATCTTTCGACAACTATAAGGGGAAGATTTAGTAACTTAAGTTTTGGCATAATGTTGAATTATACAAAAGAAATTGTTTTAAAGGGAAAAGGTAATAAAAACCACATGAGAAGAATGTTCATAACTTGATTTTCAAAATTCTAGAGAAATAAGGAGCAGAATACACACACACACACACAACATACATATTAATCAAAGACGATAAACTATTCAAGATACCATAAATCTAATTAGAAAAAGAAAACATAACTCTCAATTTCTTGTTCATGAACATGCCAATTATTGGGGTAAGCAAATTTCTCTCACTAGGCTCATATTCTGGATTCAACATTTGGCACATTACCAGTTAACCTCTACTTGGGCATACTTACGAAGCCAGCATGTAGGTGAAATGAAATGGCTGTTTGACAATGGGAATCTGGAGCCAACATTGACAATGGGACAATGGATGCTACATAGGCAAGGCAATACTTTAATTACGTCATCTTTCCCCTCAACTTCTGTTAGTACCCCGAGTATAAAACGGAGCATGATGACTATCCCAGCCATTATAAGATTAAGAGGTACATACCAATTACCACAAAATCAAGTGAAAGACATCCCAAGTGTGCACGTCTTCACATGTATATGGGTTTGTTCTAAGACAGTAGTCGGCCCATTTTGCAAGAAAACAAGAAATCAAGCACTCTCATGAGGGAAATCAACTAATGTAAAGATCAAAAAAGAGCAAGTAGACGTACAAGAAGGAAAAACAATGATACAATGACAGTTTGAAAACCAAGTACGACACACAGATTTTTTATACGGAGTCGATCCGAAAAGAAGCCACGCAAAAACAGAATACCTCAAGGAACTCCTCGGCATAAGCTTGGGCGAGCTGAGTTTTGAGCTGGTTCATAAATTCATCGGTCGACATCTGCGGCGATGATCCACTCGATGGTGAAGAAAACGAATCCATCTCTCTCTGTGTGTGCGATGACAGAGAGCAATCAAAAAGGAAACAAAAACCCTAGTTGGACGACTCGGGTAACAGAGAAAAGCAAAAACCCTAACCACTTAAATTACAATTTCCTCCTTTGCCTGGTAGCTTAAAAACTTTTTTTTTTTTTTTCTGATGATTAATCTGTATAATACCTTGTTAGTACATAGCAAGGAAAGATGATAGATCGCCCCCAAAATAATATTAAATTTTTAGTTTTATTTTAATTTTATAACAAATTTTTAATTACTTTAATATGAGAAAAAGGCTTTTTCAATTTTCAATTTGTTAGAACGATAAGTCAACCCGACTCGATACCCGACCTATTCAGGTCAAGGTATAAAAAGGTATGTGGTAGCAAGTCAAATTCTTACTAAACCTTAACAAGTGCTAACCGCCTTTACTTTTTTTCTCTCGCTTGCATCTCCATCTCCTATTCTTTTTTGACTAACAATTGTAGGCCATCAACTCACCTTCTATTATAGGGGTGAGTAAGAATTCGGGTAAATCGAACCAAATCAAGAAGTTCGGTTCGATTTTTTATTGATAGTAGTTCAATTTGGATATTTCCCTCAATATTTTCGATTATTTAGTTCGGTTTGGTTATTTCTCTCAAGAATTTCAATTATTTGGTTCGATTTTTTTGGTATTATTAATCGAAAAATTGAATTGAACTAACAACCCAACTCTCTTTTATTAGGCTCGGTTTAGTTTTTTTAGTAAGAATTTCGGTTCAATTACAATGGCTTAAAATTCGATTAGTTCAGTTTTGGTTGTTTCAATTGGTTTAGATTATTCGATCGGTTCGGTTTGGTTATACGCCTTTGGCTAGTAATTTTCAATCGATTCGGTTCAGTTATAATCGATTACACACCCCTATTCTATTCCTCTCATCTAGCAATCCCTTCTTTCTCCTTTAGCCAATTTAATGCTACCATAAAAGTCGTGAAACGAAGTTTCTCCAATTTAAGGTAAGTACTTAAAGTTCTTTGATTTTGATTTTTGGATCTACTCAAATCCAATCAGTGGATTGTTTTCGTTTTTGGGTACGTGGGTCACAAGACTAAGACAATTTCAATGGTCCGTTCTAATCATTAGTCTGTCATAGACGATGGCCGACGATGCTCTTCTAAAAATTGGTAGCCTTTTATTCTAAAAATAATAATTTCAAAATTTAATAAGATCCAACCATTGGATTGTTTTTGTTTTTGGGTATGTTGGTTACAAGATTAAGACGATTTTGATAGTTGGTTCTTATAGTCGAAATCTACCATAGATGGTAATTGACAATGTCCTTCTAGAAACAAGTTACCTTTTTCTCAAAAAAAATAAATTTTAAATTTATTGAGATCCAATCGTTGGATCGTTTTCATTTTTGGGTATATGGGTCACAAGAGTAAGGTAGTTCCAATGGGCAGCTTCAATTGTCAAAATCTATCATGGACGATGGCTAACAATGCCTTTACAAAAATGGGTAGTTTTTTTTTTTAAAAAAAAAATTCTAGATCTAATGAGATCCAACCGTTAAATCGCTTTGATTTTTGAGTATGTTAATCACAAGACTAAAGCCATTTTGATTGTCAGAATTTGCTATGGACGATGGCTGGGGATGTCCTTCCAAGCGAGTTGACAACCAACAGTTACTAACTAGAGAAAAAGAAGAGACATAGACTTGGATGAGAGTGAAAGAGCAAAGGCGACTGTTAGGGTTTAGTGGGAGTTTGCCCCACTCTTATATGCCTTTTTATATCTCAACCTAGATGAATCGAGTATTACGTAGGGTTTCGTGGGAGTTTGCCTCACTCTCATATGCATTTTTATACCTTGACCTGGATGAATCGAGTATTACATTGAGAAGACCCACCATCCTACCGTTTCAACGACAAGACGAACTAAAATAGCCTTTTCTCTTTTAATATTATGCTAAACTTTGTACTCAATCTCAAATTTCTAGTATTCTAAATATTGCATTTAATTTTAATTTTATAATAAGATGAATTGTCCTTGGATTCACATGGTTTTGAGCCATTTCTACGAAACCTCATGAAATATGAAATTATTTCTAGAGATCTACGTGGTTTCTACATTTTGGTCTGCATTCATTCTTTTACTAACAAAATTAATTAAATCTTTAATTAAAATAAATTAAGTTTAATTTTACAAAAAACAAAAAAAAATCCATTCCCCGCAACCAATGGTGGGTTTTTGAAACATATCAGAGCAAGCTGCAACTCAATAAGACTTTTTTTTTTTTTTTTTTTTTTTGTAGTGTATAACAAATAGCATGACAATTAGAATTGATCACCGAAGAACAACGGGACCGGAGAAGAGGACCATTGATTTATCAAAGCACTTTTGCTGGCAACACAAGCCCAACAATGGTGCAATTTAGCTCCAATCAGCGCAATGGCAGTATAGAACCTATTATTTTATATTTTATTAAGTTTGAAAAATCTCCAACATCTAGCAGTCATGAGACAAGAAAGGTCATCAATGTTAGATTTAGGTTTCATGGTGCTAAGGGCCTCTGCAGATAAAGACTGAAAAAATAAGTTAGTTTAAGAGAGGAGAAAATAAGCTCACTTTAAAAATTTTATACAAATGAGTAACACAAGCAACAAATTAAAAATCGAAATAAAGAATGTAGAACACTAAAACTGTGTTCTTTTTGTTGTTTTCAAGTCATTTTTAGTTTTAGATTTTCTAAAATAATGAAAACGCGTTCCCTTTACTGTGTTTAAAAATATATTTTTAAAAATAAAAAAAAAATTATAAAAAAAACTCAAAATAACAAAATGTTATTTTGAGTCTTTTTATCCAAAACAAACTCTAAACTCAAAACACAATTATTTATTTATTTATTCATATTTTATTATTGTAATAGAAAAAAATATTACAAAATTCATTAACTTTAAAATGTATATATATTTTTAATAATATATTAATATTAAATATTTCTAATTTACTGAATAATCAAATTTATTGAATAAAATATCATTAAAAAATTATTTTTAAAATTTCAAAGAGAACGCGTTTTCTAATTTTCTGTTTTGAGAAATAGTTTTTTAAAATAATAAAGAGAACGGGTTTTCAATTTTCTAAAAACAGACTACCAAAACTAAAAATTGAAAATGAATTCAAAACTCAAAATTAAAAATTGAAAATTGAAAAGTAAAGATAATGCACCCTAAATTTTTAGAGTGGTTTGACTCTAGTTATAATACTCGAGAATTTTATAAAATCATATATTTAAGAAAATAGGATATTCTCCAAAAGATTATAAAAGTTTTGAGGTAAAAGTATAGTTTTTGAACTAGGGTAAAAGAGCAATTTTTTAAAAGATTCGAGAACAAACGTAATTTACCAAGAACATTGCAAATTGATGTAAGAAACATTTTCCTAGTGGAAATTGGGGAAATTCACGGATGGTTAAGGGCATATATGACATAGGGGTCAAAGTACAAATATGTGGAAACTTCGGGCCAAAGTGAAAATTTTGAAAACCCGTAATAGATCGCTAGAGAAATGAACTGGCTCAATCGATCATTGGGAGTCATCATGAGACTCGCAAATCAAGACACAAGTTGGCATGGTGCTTGGAGGATTTTGATTGGTTGAAAATTTCTATAAATAGAGCTTTGAGAGGTGAGAAAGTGAGGATTTTGTTCTTGGGGTAGAAGAGAGTATCCTGAAAAAAGAGGGGAAGTTTTTGATGAGAAACGAGGGAGATATCAGCTTTGTCGAAATTTTGAAGCTTTGTTGGAGTTTGAGCCAAAGTTACTAAAAAAAATAGCAAAGTAAGTCCGATCTAAGTTTATATTTCAGTAAATGGGAGATAGATGAAGTCATAGGATCAAATGGGGGTTGAATCGAAGTTAAAACAATGGAGAAATTACGAAAAAATAGAGAACTGGCCGATTTCGCATTGGTCATCATCGGGGAAGACAATTGGTGCGTGTAATACATGCGTAAGTTCTGCCTGCATGTGAAGGCATGTGAGCCCTCTTTCGGCGGCCCATTGATGCTTATTTTCCCCTGCAAATTTCCAGAAAAGTGAATTTAATTATTTAGAATAAGTCAATATAAAAATATTTGATGTTTGGTTTATGGAAACTCATATTTTTTGCAGAAAATCTAGACTCGCTTACTGTGAACAGTACAACCAAAAGGTAAAACAACAATATGAGTGATTCCTTCATATTATTTGTGACATGTCAAACATTTGTTGGTTCATTTGTGTGGTTTGTGGCTTACATATTATGTGTTTCCTTGGTAAAGCATATTATTTGTGTTCGTCATGCATCATTGCGGTGTCTGTGGCTAACTGACGGGTTATCATGTGTAACACCCCCTTTTCTAAAACTACCTGAGAAGAGGTGCCACGGGAAAAATAGATAAAATAAAATAAAACTCTCTAATAAACTGAAATCTGATACCATAACTGAACACCTCAATCAAATTGAAATAAAAACTCTAAGTCAATACTAACTGAAAACCATAAACTTTGTTTAAGGGATAATCCCTCAATTGAACTATAAAATAATCCTAAACTGACAAGATACTATAAAACTAACAAACTCCCAAACATCTTTGATCTTGAGCGGCTCCACATACACATGCTACTGACCACTGTTGCTAGGCTCCATATCTGGTACTCCCCTGCTAGGACCTGGAATGGTGAAGAGTACAAGGTGAGCTACAAAGCTTAGCAAGGAATGAGCTGGAAAGAATAACTGAAGTTGAATCGAAGAATATCGATACTGGTAAATTACTTACTGAACTTGCACTGAGTATAATCATTGTCTGTTTGCATTCATAAAAATGTAATGCACATAAACTGAAACATAAATGCAGGTAATGCAACTTTGGCTCATAGGCCCACATTGTAACGCCCCGCTTTTCTGGACGCATTATAAATTGGGACAATTCCGGGACAATAAATTTTTTTCTTTCAAACACCACATCGTTCCTCGAATCCGTCCCAAAATTCCCAATCATTAATCTTGAAAGAGAATCATCAAATGCGGAAGCAAAGATCGAAACTTGATATCTTAACATTAATCATAAATAAATTCTTACATCTTCAACATTCCTCAAAACGTTCAGAATCTAAAGTAGCAGAACTTAAATATTGGGGCTACGTAACATACATTTCATTCTTCCTACACTCTACTAAGTGCCATTTCATGCCTCATTTATCCTTGTATCTGCTACAATTTTCACCTGGAATGTTTGAATATTACAGGGGCAAAGCCCAAGTTAGATGATGAATCATCCAAGTAAGGGTACATAATGCCATGTCATGTGTGTATGCAATGTCTTTCATCGTAGGTGTCAACTGCACCCCTCATGCTACCTACCATTTTTACGGCCACCTCTTTCGAAGCTGGGGTGTATGGGTGCACCCTTGGTAAAGCAGATGTGCCAATTCGTACTCCCTATGGCCTCAATGCGAGTGATCAATGATATCAACGTGTATTTATGCATTTCATAGTCATGTCATGTATGTAGTCTATGTGATAGATACATATCAGAGTATGTCAATATGATGAAAATATTTTCAAGGACATAAACCAAACATTTTTCATAAAACTAACTTTAATTGGGGAGTACCACTTATTTTCTCAAGCTTATCGGGCTACCTCAATATTCGTGCCCTACCTCAAAATTTGTGCATCACCTTGATTTTGCGTGCCAACTTCAAAATTTGCACAAATCTCTTCAACTTAAGCCCCAAAGCACCCTAATCACCACAATTATTTAATTAAACATTAAAACCTATTTTTTCATAATTTCTTGCATTTTCTTTAATTTTTTCTCTATTTCTTCCTATTTTTTCCTTAATAAATCCAAACTAAATATTTCTAAAATATTTTCTCAAATATTTCACTACGAAAATTCATAAAATAATATTCTTGAATTTCTGAAATCTTCTAAGAAATTTTACTTACCTTGACTTAGCCTCTCTAATTTTCTCGGTATGTGTTCCATATCCTTTAAACACGTGCCCGGACAATGTTTCTCGCCAAAATCTCCAAGATATTACCGAAATATAATTTCCTATTTTCCAGAATTTTTCTAGGATTTTTCCCATCATTTTCCTATTTTCTTTTCCTTTTCTTTTCTTTCTTTTTTTCTTTTTCCTTCCACTATTCATCATCTTCTCTACTTCTTCTTCACTGCACCCGCGCACCACCTGCCCAGCTTCTTTCCATTTTTTCTTCTTCCTTTTCTTTTTTTCTTTCTTCTCTTCTTCTTCTTCTTCTTCTTCCTACTAGTGCTGCCTACAACTTGCGAACAAGGGCTGCTGCAGCCAACGCTTCCATCGATCGCCATGCTTCCAGCCGCTTCCGTCTCAGGCCGTTGCTGCTTGCTCGCGCGCTGCCCAACCGCTTCTTGCAGTTGCCATGGCTGTTGAAGCTCGCGACCGCCATGGCTGTTGAAGCTCACAATCGTGGCTGCTGCAGCTATGTGGCCGACTCCTTCAGCCACCGACGCGACTACACCAGCCTCCTCGCACACCCATCAGTGTCGCCCACTGCTGCTGGCCGCGACTTACTACCAGCGGCAGCCATGGCCGCGACCACCTTGCTTCTATCTCTCTCTCTCTCTCTCTCTCTCCCCTCGGCTTTCCCAGCCCAAACTCAAACTCCCCCTCTCTCGCATCTCTCGGCCAGCTTCTCCCATGCTTCCATTTCTTTTCTCTCATTTCCCTGCCATTCTCTTCTCCAAGCTCCCTATTTATAGCAAAATGTAGCTTGGGCATTACTCAACTTGGCGTGCAAAATCTTCCAAGCTTGCAGAGGTAAGCTTCAGTTGCAGACGCGTGGCCGATTTGCGCAAATCGTAGATGGCTGATTTAAAGGGCATGGCACATACGTGCACTGATATATATCATGCCGCGCATTTAATTCCTCAAATCTCGCTGGCTTAATCTCCCATTCTTGCGCAAATCTGGGTCAGTTTTGCAGAGGCGCGGCTGGTTGCAGAGCATGGCTAAGTTGCAAAGTGTGGGAGGAGTTTGCGTGCATAATTCTATCAATTTTGCAGAGGCGTCTGCTCTGCTGCGTACATACATATATATAATTATTTACTACTTTAATATATATAAAAATTACATAATTAATTTACAAAATTATACATTAAACCCCAAATTTATTCCTATTACACTAGTGCAATTCCATAATTGCAACTATGGCCTTAAACCTCAAATTAATTTTCATTACAATACCGAAAATTCACAATTAATAATCCAAATCTTAGTTGAAAATGATGATTTCATCCTAGTGTCCTCATCGGGCTATCGTTTTATCCCGAAACCACTGAAGGGTTGCTTATTACGTAAAACCGGAGCCCCCCTAGGGTTCCATTGATTTTTCGGGAGTCTCCTATAACAATTCGATTTTTTAGCCTAAATAACAGCTGTATTTTAGCTGTACCGAAAATTGTTCCCGATCCGATTTCTTTTGATACCATAAATCCTATCTCGAGATGCTTATCATCGCTGCATCATTTTCCTTAGACAATTTCACTCCGAGGCATTCCCTGTAGTCGATTCGGTACTTATAACTGCTATCACGTCAATTTTTCGGTATTCTAAACTTATTAAAATTACGTGGTAACCTTATCTAAACATGGGGTATTACACACATAATCTGTAATACATACCTGCATGTTTTGAATCCCACAATTATAAAAACTGTAAGCACATACTGTAGGCAATAAGCCCCTAGCCCCCTAATCGTCATCAGACGAGCAACTCACAATTAAGTTGAAACTGATACTATGGGATCCCCGCAGACTAAGCCACCTGGCGCATAATGCAATGCAATGCTCACATACATGCTAGCACACGATATGAAGTACTCCATATAAAGTCATGCTCCATGCTTATACCAAGATGTATGCACATAATCTCACAGAATACTGCTGATCATGTCATAATAAATGCTAAACATGTAATCTTATCTTCAATATATTGGAATACAAAAATTCTATGAATTATATATTATGGTATGGGCATGATTAACTTGTTATATTTTGGCATATAAATTCAATATTTGGAGATATTGAATATTTTTATTTGAATAAAATTTGAATTAAGTTATATTGGAAGTTTAATTGAATTTCTAGCCATCCGAATATTAGGAAGGATATTTGGATATGATGGAAGACATCCGGATATGAAAAAGGCTCATCCGGATGCACTGACGCTCAATTCAAAAGCTATTCGGATATACTAGGATGTATTCAGATATGAACTAGGACATCCAGATATGATTCAGGTCATCTAGATATCTCGCTAAGGCATTCGGATATGAAATTCTAAAACTTGAGAGGGACATTCGGATATAAAACAAGGTATCCGGATATACTGGGCTTATCTGAATAGAAGGGAAGGGCATCTGGATGTGAGCTATGTAGATGTATGAAGAACCATCCGGATATCACACGCAGAGAACCTGAAACTCATCTGGATATGGGAAGATCCATTCGGAAATCTACAATTAAATTTGACGAACATGAACGCTAACAGAGACTGAAATCTATAACAAAACTTAATGATTCTACACCATTTTGAATAAAATCTTGGGAAAACGAATCCCAATCGATATGAAACAACTTTAAGGATGATTCAAAGATAATATTTGATTGAATCGCTATAAAGATCATGCATATATGAGAACTTGCCTATAAAAGAAATAAAAGGAGGAAAGAACTTGCAACTCAAAAGAAAGAAGAAATAATATGAGTTGTACTCCAAATGGGAGAATGAGTAATAGAACTCACAATCCAAAATAGAGAAGGAGTAATAGAACTTACAATCCAAAATGGAGACGGAGTAATAGAACTCGCAATCCAAAATTGAGAAGGAGTAATGGAACTTGCAATCCAAAATGGAGAAGGAATAATAGAACTTGCTCATAACTTCACTACTATATGCATATATATACGTATCTGCTTACTGATATAAATCTGAAAACTACAATGAAGAACTGGAATAATTTGAAAACGAAACTAATATGAACCTGTAATAGGGGATTACAAGGAAGATACTTACCTCGATAAATCTTGATCGACTCACGCGATCTCAACCAGAAATCTCCTATGCAAAGCAAATTTTGCAACTCACAAACCTCTCGGCTCTCTGCTCCTCATGTGGAGTGAAGAAAACTATAGCTTATGTGCCTTTATATAGATAAAGAAATAGCCTTAGAAGCCCATCTCCTTCTCCTTTTATAATTGGGAGTCCTTATTCTTAATTAATTTGGAGACTTCAAACCTAAACCTTCTCACGTTGGATTCTCCGAATTACATAATATCTCTAATTAAATAATTCATAATAATAGGAAATTATTATTTAAAACTCTAGAATTACCTTCTTGCCCTTGCATTTAATTTTCACATAATTTAAATCCTTTAAATGCTACACTCTCAATTAAAAATTCTAAATTGTCATATTAAATATTTAATTAGCAAATTCTCTTAAGCAAAAAATTAGCTAAATAATTCTCCATAATTCTAAACCTTTCTGACGGATTGTTACATCATGTGTGAACAGGGAGCAAACATGTGCTCGTGCGTGTAGGGCTGAGAAGTTTGGACATGATAACACAGGGATGATTACAACATCCTAACATGGCTTCCACAAGAGGGGAGATTTCATATTCATTTGCATATTGCATTTGCATGCACGAATTTCTTTTCCTGAATCACTCATTGAGATGTTTCATATCTCATATTGGCATATTCAAATGTGCCAAGTACCCTGGAGACAAGCAAGAGAAAAGGCAAAGAGGTAGCCAAAGTTTAGTTTAATTTTTTGCTAAACATGTACTACAGATTTTATTTGGAAAGAACTATAATGAAGCTTTGCGATTTTCTATCTATTTCTAAATTAAACATTGTATAAAGAGACTACTACTATGGGTTTATTTTGAGACTTGTGTATCATAGTTGTATAAATAGGGGTTACAGTGAGGCTTGGGTTTATCTTTATTCTGTTGAGGGTTGTGTGTCGTAATTACTAAGAATATATCCCAAATGATGTACTGTGGACGTTGTATAAGGAAGGTTCTATGAAAAAGGTTTATTTGTTAGATTCTTGGGGATGTATGTTACAATTGCATTTGTACCAGGACTACATAGTGGAAATCCTTGTTATATAGTTTTTAGTTAGCTTTCAGGTTCAACTCTTCGCTTCTGTTGGTAAAGATTTCCATAACGCCTGTGTGCGATATTAGCTTGTATTTGTTGAGCCAAGTTGCTCCAATCAACCTATTGTGTATTTTGATGTTTAACAAAATATAATTTTAGTAAAACTATTTTTAGTATGTTTAAAACCCCTAATGGATTTTTGGATACTTGTTAAGAATTATAGTATTTTGTGTATCAAAACGAACCAAGAAATGCTATTTGATTCTAAGTAGAATATTAGCACACTATAAGGGAACATATAAGAAAATATTTTCCTTTTGGAAAACTAACTCCCAGTATTTTCATAGCTAGTATTCATTATTGTGAAAATGATTTTTAGTGAATATTTCAAGTAATGGAAAGTATGTTTTTGGAAGTGCTAAATTTGTCAAAATCGGAATTTGTTCTAAAACCCAAAATCTACTTTCTTATTTATTTGGATTTTGATTTTTTTAGATATTTTTATTGAATTCAAATGGGGGTACTTTGTTATTTACATTTATGTATTAAAGTAAATGGAAGGTAAAATATAAATAAAAGAAAATGTGGACATTTACTTAAACTAAAGAAATATAAATATCTTGTAATGAATTTATGCTATGTATTGTATTATCAAAGAAAATCTTATTTTTCTGAAATCTGGATTGAGAGTCGACTCCCGGTGAGGGACAGTCGACTGTAAGTTAATGACAGTCGATTGTGGATGTGCATCAGTCGATATAGCCGAGCCTTGTTTATGTAGAGTCGAGGTAGCCGAGAGTGGGTTTTTGGCCAGTTGACTGTCGAGTCGACTGTAGGCTAATGAGAGTCGTCTGTCTGTGAGAAAGTCGACTGTGGGTTGAGCGAGAGTCGACTGTCGGCAGTGAGAGTCGACTGTGGGTGTCGCGGAGTCGACTGTCAGTTTGAGCAATCGATTGCCAGACTCCAACGGTCGGATTTTTGGAGCCGTTGCAGGTCGTTTTGGGAGCCTCAATATAAATATCAAAGGGAGAAATCTTGAGAAGACTAATGCTCTATCATTTCCTATCTTCCTAAAGCACACCCAAGCTCTCAAGCACTCAATCAAAGCAATCCAAGGCCCAAGGAGCTTCAAAGATCTATCCATTGGAGCCTCAAGGCAAAGAAGAAGTTTTCTTCTTATTGGTAACTTGTATCATTTCATTTTGTCTTGTATATTGATCTTGTATTGATATCCATTGTAGTCCAAGTGTGTTGGACATAGGATTGATTTATTTGTATTAGATTGTGGATTGTGAGTGGCATCCGAGAGCCCAAGTAGTCTAGGTATATTATTGTGTTGTATTAGTTTCTGGGGTGAGCTAAGGGGAAACCTCGGGGTGTACAAGTTTGCTAGGTGTTCTTGTGTGGAAACCTAGTGGTGGTTTTAGTGGAACCTCAAGTGTCGGTTTGACTTTGAGAGAGTGGAGTAGGTGTTGGATACACCGAACCACTATATATCTTGTGTTTATATTGTGGTTGTTTGTGTATTTATATTGCTATCATTTCCAAACAACATATATATTTATAACAAGTGTATTTTGTGTATAAGAAAATCTCAAGAGTTTTAAAAAGGAAAGAATTGATTCAATAAGTTTTAATCACTCAATTCACCCCCTCTCTTGAGTGGCCATTGTGTGTGTCAAGGGACCAACAGTATTTAGCATCGTTCTATATTTGAAAAACAAGACGTTATAGTTGGTAGCAAAGCTAGATTTTGTGATTTCATCTTGATTTGACTAACCTTGAGGATACTTTGATATATGGTAGGAATGGATCAAAACATGATAGAAAACCAAAACCAACGTGCCGTAATGGGTTGGTGGATAGCACTGCGTGTAACACCCTAAATTTTTCGGGCGTGTTATATAACTTAGGATTACAAGAATTTGATATTTTACTCTTTAGAATTAAAAGAGTTTTGATAATGACACAAAGTTCTTCATTACAAGAAAATCAATCTTGAAATCCAAAGAAATAAAATTAAGTGTTTGAGTACAAAATCAATATCATTTTGATGATCTCAACTTGCTTTCAAAAGAAATTAAGTTAGGAAAGTTCAATGTTAAAGAATTTTATGTTTGGAATCTTAGTTATATCAATCAAGTATTCTTCTACATGTTGACATCTAAGTGTTAAGTTTTTTTAAGAGAATAGTCGACTAAGTGTGTTTGATCTGTTGACTATGCCTAGCATCTGTCCACTATATGCCATGCGTCTATCGACTATGCCTAGCATCTGTCGACTATCTTTATGGTTCTGTTGACAGAATAATTTGATATGTCGACTATCAGTGTGTATGTTGGGAGAAGTTTTCTTCATATTTTTTATCTGTCGACTATGTAAGGGTGGTTATCGACTATCAGTGAAATTGGTTGGTTTTCTATTGACTATGCTTATGGCTCTATCGACTATGTCTTAATTTTATTCAAATAATTAATCGACTAACCTCTTGAGTCTATCTACAGTTTGTTTCATATAAAGTTATAACGACTAATTTTTGGCGCATTAAATGCTTGCTTAACTACCACAATGATCAGATTTTTGTATTTATCTACCATCAACTATAAATAGGTGATTGAATGATCATTAAAGGCAGATGAGAAAATTTATTATTTTAATTACCGAGCATTCAAGTTTACGTCGAGCTTTAAATTTCATTCTCTCTGTTATTATCTTTTCGAGGCTTTGTATCTACACTGTTATATTCATTTTAAGCCTCTTATTTTTCTGTAGAGAGAACTTGTAACTAAGAGTTTTACTCTTAGATTCTCTTATTCAATTTCTTGTATTTACCTAGCGTAAGCTAGATGGCCCATTTGAGTGGGAGGTTTGTAATATTTCTAGTCACAAACTAAAGGACACAACAAAAAAATCGGCATTTAGCAGCGATTTGAAAACCGACGCTAAGTCAACCGTCGCGGAGCGTTTAACGGCAGTTTTCAGCAATTGTTGGAATAACCGCCGCTAATTATATTTTTTGTGGCGGTTTAAAAAATCGCAGCAAAATAATTGATTTAGGGGCGATTTTTATAATATTTAGCTGCGGTTTTGAAACCGCTGTAAAAAATTTAAAAAAAATTAAATTTTTAATTTTAGCGGTAGTTTTAAAACTGCTGCGAAAATTAATAAAAAAAATTAAATTTTTAATTTTAGTGACGGTTTCAAAGCCGCCATAAAAATTAAAAATTTAATTTTTTAATTAACAGGCCTGCGCGGCCGCTTGGCTAGCCCGGCCCGCGCCCGGGCCTAGCCTGCGTGCACGCTGGCTCGTACGCGCGCCACGTGGCGATGCTGGAAATTAAATCCCAACGCCTTCCCCTCCCTAAGTTTTGAACCCAAGATCCCAAGTACGCGCGCGAGCGAACTGCCTGATTTGCGAAGCCCCCTTGACATATATGCACACATATATATATTATATACTAATCTAACAACTAATTTTCAGAATTATATTTTATATTTTTTAATATATATTAAAAACATTTATTAATTGATTATTTTTTAAAAGAATAATGGAATAAATTAAAAATAAATTAATCGAGTTAAATTAAATAAATTAATTGATTGATTTTATATATTTTTTAAAAATTATTAAAATTTTATATATTAAATTTTGTTAAATTTATTTTTTTTTAAATTAAATTTTTAATAAATTTTGCTATTAATTTAAATTCAATTTTAAATTTATTTTTAACATTTTATATTTGTTTTTATTAATTTAATTTTTAATTATTTTCTTAAGCAAAATTTAATTTTTTTTAATGAATTTTGCGACGATTTATAGAAATCGTTGCAAATATTAATTTAATTTTAATTTTAAATTATTTAATTTTTTAAATTTAGAGGCTGTTTTTGAAAAATCGTCGCTAAATTTAATTTTTTTAATGAATTTTGCGTCAGTTTTTGAAAATCGCAGCAAATGTTAATTTAATTTTAATTTTGAATTATTTAATTTTTTTTGAATTTAGCGCCGATTTTTGAAAATCGCCGCTAAATTTAATATTTTAATGAATTTTGCGACGATTTTTGAAAATTGCCGCCAAGGTTAATTTAATTTTAATTTTGAATTATTTAATTTTTTTTGAAGCCGCTAAATTTAATTTTTTAATGAATTTTGCAGCGGTTTTTGAAAACTGTCGCAAATGTTAATTTAATTTTAATTTTGAATTATTTAACTTTTTTTGAATTTTGCGGCGATTTTCGAAAACCGCTGCTAAATTTAATTTTTTAATGAATTTTGCGGCGATTTTTGAAAACAGCCGCAAATATTATTTTAATTTTAATTTTGAATTATTTATTTTTTGAATTTAATGGCAGTTTCTTAAAAATCGTCTCGAAATTGAATTGAATTTTTTAATTATTTTTTAAAATTAGCGACGGTTGTTTAGAAATCGCTACAAAATTAAATGTTTTACTGAATTTTTCGACGGTTTTAAGAAACTGCTGCAAAATTTTAAAAAACAGCTGTAAAAAACATATTTTGCAACAATTTCGAAACCGCCGCAAAACACCATGTTTTGCGGCGGTTTTTAAAACCATCGCAAAAAAATCATTGCAAAAAATCAATTTTTTTGTAGTGGGACCTACTTGGCTTAAGTAGGGGGTATTAATTTTAAAATTCTTGGTGAGAAGCCAATGTAGTGGACTAAGCTTGAAAAGCCGAACCACTATATATCATTGTCTCTTGTGGTTGTTTTGTTTTCTGTACCTTCCTTAAGCATTGCACATTGAGTATCGTTTTCATTTCCTTAAGCATCATTATCGATCAAGATTTTATCAAGAAAAATCAATTTTGTAAATTGTCTCAATTCACCCCTTCTTGGGTTTTGGTGCCATTGCTATACGTTTATATCAATTGGTATTAGAGTAAGGTTCCCTTTGTTTTCATTGGTCTAACAACCTAGGGAAAAAGATCTTTTCTAAAAGGCACATTTTGCATCTACATCCCAAATCGAGGGTCAAAGCACCACTCGTCCTCCATTCTTTGATGGAACAAATTATAACTACTGGAAAACAAGAATGCAAATTTATTTAATGCAAGATTCTAGTTTGATGGAGGCTATTCATAAACAAATCAAGCTGTTCGACCTGGAAAAGATTGAATCTTGGACAATAGAAGAAAGAAGAGACATGGAGACCAATGCTAAATCTATGAACACATTAATTTGTGCTCTTAGCTCAGAAGAGTTCAATTGAGTCTCAACTTGCAAAACAACGAAGGAAATGTGGGACACACACTATAAACCACTACTGCTAGGCCCTATTTCTGGTACTCTCCTGCTAGGATCTGGAGGGGTGAAGAGTACAAGGTGAGCTACAAAACTCAGCAAGTAATAAGTTAGAAAGAATAATTCAAGCTAAATCGAAGAATATCGATACTGATAAATAACTCACTGAACTTGTACTGTATAATCACTGTTTGGTTGCATTCATAAAAATGTAATGCACATAAACTGTAAACTAAATACAGGTATGCAACTTTGGCTCATAGGCCCACATAATTTGATAAAACATACCTGATTGATCTGAATTCTATAAACAGAAAAAAACTGTAAGCACATACTATGAGGAAAGCCCCTAACCCCTTGGTCGTCACCAGGCGAGCAACTCATAAATTGAGTTGTAACTGAAACTGATACTAGTGGGATCCCTGCGGACTAAGCCGCCTGGTGCGCATAATGTAATGCTCATATAAATGCTGGCACACGATATGTAGTGCTCCACATAAAGTCATGCTCAATGCTCATACCAAGATGTATGCACATAATCTCACGAAATAATGCTGAACATGCCATAATAAACACTAAACATATAATCTCATCTTCAATATATTGGAATACAAAGATTCTATGAATTATGTATTATGGTATGGGCATGATTAACTTGTTATATTCTAGCATAAAATTCAATATTTGGAGGTATTGAATATCTTTATTTGAATAAAACTTGAATTAAAACATCTCTGGAAGTTCACTTGGATTTCTGGAAAAGCCATCTGGATATTAGGGAGGATATTCGGATATGAGGAAAGACATCCGGATAGAAAGAAGGCTTATTTGGATACGCTGGTCCTCAAATAAAAAGCTATTCAGATATACTGGGATACATTCAAATAGAAGCTAGGACATCCAGATACGATTTTGGACATCCAGATATCTCATAAGCTGGTCCTCAAGTAAGTATCGTCGTGTGCTTAATGCGAAGAACTCCTGGTTGGGAGAAGGTTGTGGCCCGAGCATGCTTAGGCTCGAGGTGAGATTGAAATGGTGTATAAGTCGCCAAGCTCGATGTGAACTCGGGCAGTGCACAGGGTTGAAATGTGTGATAGCCTGGCACGGTGTTAGGTAAGTCGATTTTGCGTAATTGTACCGATAAATGAGGGTCGGTTGGTCAAGGTAGAAGACCATGTATGAAATGGTCGAAGTTGGCAAGGTAGGCCAAATGGGTGCTTCCCAGGTAGTGCTAGCATGGTAAGTTGATCGGTAATGAGAGGCTACCATGAGGATCAACTCAAACTATGTAGGCGTGTGATTAATGGCGGTATGCCATGGTGGAATGGGTGTTCGAGTGTCTAATGGGCACTAGAATGTGACATTGTGGTGAATGATTAGTGCTAAGACGTTGCTGGTTGGACCAGCGTAAAATCGTGGCCATGTGTGATTGGTAGTGAGAAACGTTGCCGTGTGTGATCGGCGTAAAATCGTGGCAGACTGGTCAATGATGCAATGTTAGCGTATGTGGTTTTGACTGATGGGAAAAATGGAAGTGGACTGCAAAGTGATGCTTGAGGTAGCGAAAATCCATCCAGAAATGGATAGCGTTGCGGTAAGCGTGATCAGCAACCAGTTGTGTAATTTGGCAAGAGGCCAAAGCGGTGTACGGTTGTTGAATGTCCTCAAGAGTTGGAAGATCGAAAGCCTAAAGTGAAGCCTTGAGGTAGGTGTAACCCGAGGTAAATGTGAAGAATGGATAGGCTATGGGATTCTCGAGCAGGAGAATTTGGCAAATAGCTCGAGAATGTGATTGTCTTGGGTAGGAGATGATGGTAAGACGAATTTCGAGGACGAAATTCTTTTAAGGGGGGATGAATGTAACACTCGGTGTTACAGGTGTTAAAAGAATAGGAAAGAAAGTGAGAAAAATTCCAAAAATGCCCTTGAGAAGGTGTTGGATCCTTGAGATTGAGGGTGCCCTATGAGAGGGGCATTTTGGTAATTTGGATAGTGAAATCCAATAAAAGGGTATTTTGGTAAATTGGAAATAATTCCTATGTGGAATTAGGGAGTAGGTGAATTAAATCCCAATTTTGTAATTATGTGGAGTTAAGGGATTAATAAATTCACAAAGGGTATTTTGGAATTTGGAATTTAATTCCATAAAGGAATTTAATTATGGAAATAGGGAAAATGGTGAATATTGAATTATGTGAGAAAATAATTAATTTTCCCTAAATTTGGTGAATAAATGTGGGGATGCCACATGGATGGATGAGATTAAAGCTTGGAAGCCAAGAATGGTGTCATGGAGTGACACTTGGCAAGTGGTGGTCCAAGTTAAATGAAGAGTTAAATAAATGTAAAAGAAATGATATTAGTCATTCTAGCATTTAATGAAGGCAATGATAATGTTGCTTAAAAAGAAAATGCAAAAGGAAAAGAAAATAGTCATGCATTAATGGTTGGAAAATGGTGGCATTTAATTAATTCATTATGGAAATGAATTATGTCTCTCAAGTGGTCTTTCAAGTGATGGCATGAAATTAGTCCCCTTAAAAATAAATGAGAAAAATAGCTATTTTGGCATGGAAGACTTGATCCAAGGGTGGAGATTAAGTCTTGAAAATCTAATGGTTGAGATGATTCAAGAGAAGCGGCATGGATTGCCACATGTAAAGGGATTTGAATGGTTGAGATCTAGTCTTCAAAAGTAAAAGAAATCTAATGGTGGAGATTAAAGAAGACAAGAGCACATGGATTGTGCTTGTTATGGAAGGCTAGGATGTATTCTTCCAACTTAAGTGAAATCCTAGGGCTAAGATTTATTCTTGCCATGGAAATAAAATAAGTGAATTAAAGGGGAATTTTGGCTATATAAGGGAGGTAGAGAAGAAGGCTAAGATTTTTGGCCAAATGCTTAGAGGAAGAAAGGAAAGAATGGAGAAGAAAGGAAGAAGGAAATGAAGAATGCAAAGGTAAGGTTTCTACCTTATAGTAATAAAGAGAAATCCTTTTATCTTTCTTGTATGGTGGCTTAGCTACCTTATTTGTTTTTAAGGGTTTCTTGAGAAAGAGCAAAGGTTGAAAGCAATGAAGGCCTTGAAGTTAAAGCATGTGGAAACTTCAAAGAATGGAAAAAGGTAAGGGATGGCCCCATGGGATGGTGGCCTTGCATGGTTGTAAGTATGTTTATAAACTTTTCATGTTGTATTAAGCATGCTCTTCATGTACATAATAGCTATGGCCATAGGGATTGTTAAGATACATGGTGGAAAGGGGTAGGTTAAGGCTTCAAACCTTGAGAGGTTGTGAGAGCATGGAAGACCTAACTACATTTGCATGCACATGCCATTACATGATTTATGTTTATGCTCATACTTATTGCATAAGCACCCTTATTGAGCTTAATGGCTCATGAGGTTTTTAACCTCATATGTAGGTTGTGAAAGCATGGTAAAGTCAAGACAAGGTGAAATGGCATGGGAAAGCATGGAAGAAGATTCAAGTGTATATTTTGGCTTGTGGAAACTTATGTGTTTGATTTGTGTAATGTAAATTTGTTATTAGTTGAAGTGTATGTTGTATTTATACAATGAGATAGTGGCTTATGGCACGTTGGTGCCTAGGTCGAGTGAGGTCTCATATGGTGTGTATGGTGGGAAGCACTAAGAAGTTAAATCCTATGATTTATGGTTGGAAAATAGTGGGTGTTTGATGTATGTTGTGGAGATATCAAGTATATTGTTTAGGCCTTAATTATGGAGAATTAAAGGCAAAATTTGGATGAAAGTGAGGCATTTTATTCAATTTATTTTTCTGGAAAGTTTGGGTTTAAATGCCCAAGAAAAAAAAAAAATGCAGAAGCAGCAAAAGGGGCAGCCAGCAGCAGCAGGCTGTTGGGCGGCCGCGAGCGCGGGCAAGGGCGGCCGCGCGTGGGCAGGCGCGACCAGCGCCAGTAGAGCCCCGAGCGAGCCCTGGGGCGCGCCGTGGGCCCCGCCGGCCAAATTTTTAAAAAAATTGAGAAATTTAGGGCGTTTCTTAATTGAATTTGGGCCTCGGAGGAATTTTCAAAGTAAAGGGATTTTTCGGGCATTTTGAAGAAAATGCCGAAATTTTGGAAATTTGAAAATGATGAGTTTTTCCTCCAAAATTGGTGATCCATCAATGGATTGGTTTAAATGGTGATTTTTGGAGCCCGGTAAAATTCTTGGTCGAAAAAGAATTAAATTCAAATGAGAAAATAATGATTGGGCGTCTTCGCGAGATTTCTTTTTAACCAAACGCTATGTGGTTTAAAGCCCAATCGTGCTAGAAAATCCTGGGGTTTAAGGGAAGGGAAGGACGAGACTAGTTCCCACCTAGGGCGTTTCTTCTTGAAACATAGTCCGCCCTTCATCTCAGACCGAGCAGGTGGACAATTCGGGTAATTGTTCACGAGTAACACTCGTAAGTGGGAGCGGGGCGTTACATTATGGCTCTGTCAACTATGTCTTAATTTTATTCAAATAATTAATCGACTAACCTCCCGAGTCTATCTATAGTTTGTTTTATATAAAGTTATAACAACTAGTTTTTGGCGTATTAAATGCTTGCTCAACTACCACAATGATCGAATTTTTGTATTTATCTACCATCAACTATAAATAGGTGGTTGAAGGATCATTAAAGGCGGCTTAGAACATTTATTATTTCAACTACCGAGCATTCAAGTTTACATCAAGCTTTAAATTTCATTCTCTCTATTATTATCTTTTCAAGGCTTTGTATTACACTATTATATTCATTTTAAGCCTCTGATTTTTATGTAGAGAGAACTTGTATCTAAGAGTTTTATTCTTAGATTCTCTTATTCATTTTTTTGTATTTACCTAGCATAAGCTAGAGGGCCCATTTGAGTGGGAGGTTTGTAATATTCCTAATTGCGGACTAAAGGACCTACTTGGCTTAAGTAGGGGGTTTTTAGTAGATTGATTTAAAAATCCTTGGTGGGAAGCCAAGGTAGTGGACTAGGCTTGGAAAATCGAACCACTATATATCATTGTCTCTTATGGTTGTTTTGTTTTCTGTACTTTCCTTAAGCATTGCACATTGATTATCATTTTCATTTCTTTAAGCATTATTGTTGATTAAGATTTTATCAAGAAAAATCAATTTTGTAAATTATCCCAATTCACTCTGTAACACCCCATTTTCTCAGGCATGCTATAACTTAGAAATTTTTGGCTATATTTTTTTTTTTTTGAAATAACTCATCATGATAATAACTCCCAAAATTTCCCTTCTACTTGCCTAATGTTAGTTTCCTCATACATCATATATGCTAGGCTAGGTATTCATCAACGCAGAAGTAAGAATCGAACCTAAACAAACATCGAATCATAATAACATTACATGACCATTCCTTAAACATCATCCATAATACAAAACGATTCATTAATGAAACATAAGTTCTTAACATAATTGAAACATAACATGACTGGTACATATTTGGATCCTTATGCAGAAGCAAAATGCAGAAATAACTTTATCAAATCCATGACGCCTTGAGTCATTACATCTCAACCATTTATGTTCCCTCGCGGCAAACCCCATCTAGAACGTTTGAATGTTCCAGGGGAAAAGCCCTCGTTAGATGTTGAATCATCTAAATAAGGGTACATCATTCAATGCTCATGTATATATGCGATGCAACATATCATCATTACTCTATGTTTGGGTTGAACGCATCTAATTGTTTCCCACCATTTTTACAGTCTCCCTGTTAGACCGAGGTGTATGGGTGCACCATTGGCAAAGCAACGACGCTAGTCCCTAATCCCAAACCTATGCAATGTATGACCGAAAATCTCATTGTGCATATATGCATATTTCATCATCAGAAAATGTAAATGCACTATACGTCATGCAAAACATACCAAGACATGACAACATGATAACAAAATGTTTGCATGAAACTGGGTTTTTTGGGTTGAACCACTTACCTCGAACGATTTATCACTAAAACCTTGAAATTCACGATGACCTTGATTTACGTGCTGAGATCTAATAACTGTACTCTTGATCAAATCTTAACACCTCAATAATCCCTAGCCATAACATTTATTCAAGACTTTCAATACTCTATTATTCATAATTTTCTCATATTTTTCCCTTATTTTCTTCTCAAAAAAAATTCTCAAATAAATGCCTACTTGAGTATTTTTCCATTTTTTTCCATACCATAAATCCTAAAATTATATTCTAAAAATAATAAAAAAATTCAAAAAATTCTGACCTGGTACGTGCCCTCACATGCTGGCGCATGCTTTGGAAATTTAACTGGCGCATGACAGCCACATGCCGGGCGTCTTCTCCAAAAAATCGGTCACCGGCGATTGCCCAGTCCCGATTTCTTTGCACCACTCGATAGCCCTCTTCCAGTCAATCCTATTGGTACCATTCTTGGCTCGAAACAACCATCGGTGATGCCCCAAAATGCCAAAAATCAAATTGTCTCCGGCCGTTTCCTCGAACTTCTAGCCAACTTTGAACACCCCTCTAAACACTTCGAAAACAACCCAAAATCTCTAGAAACAGTCCTCACTCCCTCAAGATCAAATGCCCCTTATCCAAAATTTCAAAATCACTCTTAAACGTGGGAAATCCAAAGTTTAATTTCAACGCCTTTCGGTCACTATGAACACCTCTATTTATACATGATTTGAAGCTCCAAACAAGCAATACTTAGTCTAATCCAAGCATTAAATAGCTGATATGGCCTTATCCTACCTCAAATCTCGATGATTTGGCTTTGATTTCCTTCCCTAAATTTTTGGCAGTCGCGACCATTCTTTACTATACATTATCAAATCACAGCCATGCTTGGCTTATCTCGACCCATATCCTATCCCAATCAACACCCCACATGGTGGGGCCCATTTTCATATCTTCAGATGGCCCTAATGGCACCGACCGGAGTGGGCAATATCCATTGGCGGCCATGTCTGCTTCCTTCCTTTTTTTTTTTTTTTACATTTTAGCCTTATTGGTTTTCTAAACCCCTTTTAGGCATTTCCAAGATGTCTGTTGAGTTCTTGTAAATTTTTTTTTTCTATAAATGAGTTCCTAAAAATTCCCCTATGACCGTTAGAGTTTCCTTTTTCATAAAATCCACTCCGAGTTTCGTTTTACCATTTTTTGACCAAAATTCAAAAATTACACTTGGGCCCGAAACTTATGAGAAATCATGCTTGATAGAAAACTTGATCGTTTTACCCCAAACCCTATTATGGGTTGATTCTTATGCAAAATTTAACTCTTCTCGAGGTTTCGGTGTCTTTTCGGAAGTCTCTTACGCTAATTTGGTTTTTTAGGCCATATTGAAGTTGTACTAAAAACAGTCTCCGCTTTGGTTTCTTTTGCCATTAAAAATCTTATCTTAATATGCTTGTCTTGGATATCTCTTTCTTTTGGGCATGCACGTACCAGGGTATTCCCTTATGTCGATTCGGTTATTTGAGATCTTTAAATTGTCTCTTAAATTCTCTTAATGTCACGAAGGACGCAATATTTTACCAAATAACATCATATTTATTTATTTAAAATTGGGATATTACACACCTCCTTCTTGGGTTTTGGTGTCTTTGCTATACGTTTATATCAGAATTCTTTTTTTTTTTTTTTTTTTTCACAACACAACTATTGAGAGCTTTCTCAATGGCACTTGCATAACGCTTCTCGGGAGGTCCCTAACCATGTCACCTTAGCCCAACCTCATAGAACTCATGCAAACACCACATCCGTTGTCCCTTAGTCTCACGGTCTTCCCCATGAGAGCTTTCTTGATGGCGCACTCATAGTGTCTCTTGGGGGATATCTAGACTTTTACCTTTAGGCATCAATAGATAGGTACAACAGTATGGCCATATGAATTTTATAAATACTACAATTGAAAGCCAATAGCATGTATTTCCAAGAAAACACATTTCATATATGCAAAATGATTTCATGTAAGAGAACAATAGGAGTTTGCGTATAGGAATCTCATAAAACTCGTTTCATGCAATAAAACTCAGCACAGGAGCCTCACCTTGAAGATTTATCTCTGAAAGTTACGGTTTAACCATAACGACCTAGGTTTCTGCATAAAACACGAGTTTTGGTAAACTTAACCTCTAATATTTTTACATAGGGTTGAAAGGAATCAAATGAGGGATATTAGTGAAAAATTTCAAGGGAAAGGGGCCCTTCACATGACCTTAGAAGGTGGCCCACACGCTTTCATAAGCAGCCCCTTCTCGGCGCATGTATCACACTCGCTATAACGCCCCGTTTTCCCAAGCAGCACGTTAATTCAAGATTTCGAGGATATTTTTTTTTTCAATATACACTCAACATAAATTAAACCCCAACAATCCTGATCTACCTTCTCAGCATATCTGTTGACACACATTTTTGTAACACCCCGCATCGAGCAATAGGAAGGTCCGGGGCAACTTAGCTTGATGGGCCTACGCGAACTTGTCAGGGGGGTCACCCATCCTTGGATTACCCCAGGTCAAGCATGCTTAATTTGGGAGTTCTTTGCCTATATTCAGCCCAAAATGTATCTAGCTGGTGTTATTTCCTTCCTTACTTATTCTCGATATATACTACCCTCCTTTGAGCTCTTGGGGTATTACACACATCATGTCATCATGGGTCCACAACCACAGGTTAGCTTATAGCTATCGCCCTTGAACGACCAAGAGTCCCGTCGCACTTGTGAGCCTCTTAGTCACCCTCTAAGCAGTCACCCTTTGGGGGACCGAGGTGGGACGAACCTGGTGCTAACGCACCACTGCCAAAGCCTCCCCCCCGCGTCAACTCCCAGTCCGAATATCGCACTGCGAGTTGGGGGGCTTAATGTTGCAGGTATTTCTCGCTATACTCTTTATGGACTGAGCCTAGCCTAGCAGACCGGCCCAATCGCATAAAGCCCAGTAGGCCCTGAACTTAGTTCATCGAAGCGAGCTCATACCTTGCTGGAACCCGAGATCAGATCGCAGGACAGAGCGAGCTTCCAGAAATACCCTTAGTTCGTTAGCCTATCTGAGCGAGCTCCCAACTGCACTTCGAGCGAGCTCCTAGTGACTCTTGTTGTTCATCGACTTAGCCGATCAACTCGCATAATGGGAGGGACGTATGCCACGGGATACCAGTAGGTCACAAGCTGCCCTAGCTGGACCATTCAGGCCCATTTTCTCGGCTCATTTGACCGGCTTATGTCAGTCCCATCTTGGCCCTTTTACAATAACATCATTATAGTCGCGTCTAGGTTTCCGCACATTCACCTTAGATCCCATCCTCATTAATGACGGATTTTATCCACATTATGAGGGTCTCGTCGGGGCTTTGCTGCTGCATGGATGTTCTCGCCGACGCCGGCTATTCTATCCCATCACCTGCATACGTATAACGCATGCATGAGGACATATCCTCCTATATATCAGCCAGCTCTTTTGAGAGCCAGGGTATGCTTTTTCTTCTGCCCACTTACTAATACCTTGCACACGTACTTACTCGCTCACTGACTTGGGCATCGGAGTACCTCACAGGGACAGGCCGGCAGGTCAACAAATCGAATCGGATATCCCATTTTCTCTCTCTCAGATCCACCACACTAGTGCAGGCCAACGAATCACCTTCGACCAATTCCGAACGTCGACAATATCAAACTTAAAAAAAAATGAGCTAAGACAGGTAATATCAATCACATCAGTGAAATCAAAATCGAAATCTCGATAAATACATAATCATAATTCCTTTATTCATGATATAGAGATCATACCATCGATGTTCAACATGACATCATCAAAATAATACACATACAATTAAATATCTCGTACATAATAAAATTCTATAAAGGATCTAATATGTAGCTATCAGCTACATCTCAAAAACTTCCTTTTCTTTTCTTTTTTTATTTTTATTTTTTTTTCATTTTCTTTCTCTTCTCCCTCTTTTCTTCTTCTTCCTCCCACGCCTTCCCCCTATGTGGGTCTGCTTCTTCTTCTTCCTTAGTGCCAATTGACCCCCCATGCCTCTGCCAATCGCGGCCACGACCAGCTCCACTGTCGGCCGCCCTAGCACCACCTTGCACAGTCGCCACCACCTCGAGCCACCACCTTGCGTGCTGCAGCTCTAGCGCGTTTGCCATGGCCGTTGCCGCCAGCTATTCCAGCGTCTCCAATCGACGCTGCCGCCGCCTCTACAATCGCTGCAATCAGCCACAATCGCTGCAATTAGCCACAATCGCTTCCACCAGCTCGCCTTTGTCCTCCACTACTCCTGCTACCACTGCTCTTCTTCGTCAGCCATGGCAGTTGTTGCCATGGCCGATCGACCATCAACTCTCTCTCTCAAGCTCTCTCTTGATCTCTCCCTCGCGAAGACTCTTGGCCATTTCAAATTGCCGAGACATACACTAGGAAGCTTCCTCACACACACACACACATGTATTTTTATATATATATACAATTTACATATAAAACCCCACTAATTCTCATTAAATGCACTTGAGAACCTCTTAATTCCACCTAGGAATTTTGATAATATCATTTGGGCCCTCCAAGACCTAAATTAATTACCCTCAAGCCACTTAGATTCTTGATTTTCCCAAAATTAGTTATTGGCACTTACTCGATAAAGGCCGATTTGGTCCCTGTGCCTGCACATGACCTTTATTCTACCCGAAAACGCCTCAAGGTTGTCTTACTCACAAAAATGGACCACCCCTAGGGTCCTCTCAGCTTCCCGGAGGTCCTTTGTAACTATTTGGTACTGACACCCATTTGGGCTTATATATAATTTATTCCAAAATTTATTCCCAGTCGGGCTGCTTCCAACGCCATTATCCTCATCTCGAGACGCTCACCACTCTTATGTCCTCTTCCTTGAACATCCAAGTCCTGGGGCATTCCCTGTCGTCGATTTAACAAATTTTATAATTAAATTCTCAAATTGACCCTTGGGCATCCCGGACCACCTGAGGTCCTTTCAAATAATTATAATTTATTTATTTTTCCAATACCATGTAATATGGGGTATTACATTCCACCCCCCTTAAAGAATTTCATCCTTGAAATTCACTTTACCTTACTCTTTACCCAAGATAATCACATTCTCTTGTTATTCACCAAATTCCCATGCTCGAGAATCTCATAGCTTAGCCATTGGTCACCCTTCCCTTGGGTTATCCCCACCTCGAGGTTTCGCTTAGGTTATTGATCCTCCCACTCCCGAGGACATTCATCAGTTGATGCCACTTTGGCCTCTTGCCAATTCTCACAACTAGTCGCTGGTCATGACACACGACTACCACAATAACATCCATCCCCTAATGGATTTCCACTGGCTCTAAGTTTCACTTCGAAGTTACTTCCCATCTTCCATATCAAACCAAAATCAAAGACGGCAATGCCAATCATCTCGACAACATTGCATCACTGACTAGGCAACAACGATTTTTCGCTAATCACACACGGCAACGTTTCTTTTGCCAATCACACATAGCCACGATCTTACGCTGATCAAACACAGCAACGTCTTAGCATTGATCAATCACAGCAATGTCACTTCTAATGCCCATCAGACATGCTGACACCCATCTATCCTTAACATTTTGTCGTCAATCACATACATCCATAGCTTGAGTTGATCCCCATGACAACATCTTATGACTGATCGACTATAGCCATGCTCACATTATATGGGAAGCAACCCTCTGACCCTTTATCCATAATCGACCATTCATCACAGTCTGATACTTTGACCAGTTGACCTCCACTTATCGCTATAACTTGAGCATGACCCTCATACCCATACATCATAGTGGGTACTTCATACTTTAGCTAATAACGTGCACTACTTGAGTCCACATCTCGAGCTTAACTAGCACACGCCTTAACACTCTCCCCAACTAAGGATTCTTTCCACATTCGACAAAGTCATTGAGGCCTTTCTTATTGGCCGATACCACTCCCGAACTGAGGTCACTTACCCACATCTGAGACTCTCATCGGGCAACCCCTATTAAACGTTTTGCACTCATACCTCAGTTTTCTTCCATCATATCCCATGCTAGGCCTTACTCTGGTTGTCACACCCTACAGTAGGTAAGTGATCCTACCATTTTGCTTTAAGGTCATGGAACTTTTAACCCCAGCCCTCGTTATACTTATTGTGCATGCCACAGATCTTCGGCCCCTGCCCACCTGCATATTCATTGTAACACCCCTTTTCTTAGAACTGCCTGAGAAGAGGTGCGACGGAAAATGAAATAAAACTAACTGATAAACTGAAATTTGATACCATAAATGAACATCTCAATCGATTGAAATAAAAAAATTTTGAGTCAACATAAACTGAAAATCATAAACTACATCTAAGGGAAAATCCCTAAACTGAAATATAAAATAAACCTAAACTGATAAGACACCAACTAATCCCAAACATCTTTTATCTTGAGCGCCTCCACGTACACACACTACTGAACATTGCTACTAGGCCCCACATCTGGTACTCCCCCGTTAGGACCTAGAATGGTGAAGAGTACAAGGTGAGTTACAAATCTCATCAAGTAATAAGCTAGAGAGAATAACTGAAGCTAAATTGAGAAATATCGATACCCATAAGGATTATAACTATCCTTGAACTGAGAGACATAAGAATCACTGTAAGGTTGCATTTACAAGATGTAATGCACATAAATTGTAAAGTACATGCAGGTATGCAACTTTGGCTCATAAGCCCACATAACTATAATACATACCTGACTAATTTGAATCCTGTAACATAAAAACTATAAGCATATACTGTGGGCAAAGCCCCTAGCCCCCTAGTTGACATCAGGTGAGCAACTCATAATTGAGATATAATTGAAACTGATACTAGTGGGATCCCTGTGGACAAGCCGCCTGGGGCGCATAATGCAATGCTCATATAAAATGCTAGCACACGATATGTAGTGCTCCATATAAAGTCATGCTCAATGCTCATACAAATATGTATGCACATAATCTCACAAAATAATGCTGAACATGTCATAATAATTGCTAAACATGGTATATGATCTTCACCAACTATATTGAGATACAAGATTATGTAACTTCTGAGTATAGGCATGGCGTATTGGATTTTACCATATCTTAGCATGAAAATTCAATATTTGAAGTATTAAATATTTAAATTGAATTAATGATTTGCATTAAGGATTTACTGGAAGTCATTCGGACATCTCAAGAGAGTCATTCGAATGCAAGGAAGGTCATTCAAATATAAGGCGTAACACTGGAGATGCATTCGAATGGGATATGGGTCATTCAGATGCCATATGATACTATTCGGATGATAGCTGATGCATAAGGGAGAAATTCGAATGCAACAACAACCCATTCGAATGAAATGAATGGACTACACCAAGGTTATTCGAATGATAGATAATATATAACAAAGGCTATTTAGATCTTTCAAGGACTCATTCGAATGACTCACAAATTCATTCGAATGAATTTGGCAATTCTCAAGCATTTGAACGAGCAGAAAGCATCTCATTCGAATGCAACAGTACCTCGTTCGAATGAATGAATGAAATACTCACGGGTCGTTTGAATGACAAGGAGACTTCATTCGAATGCTACACGATACAAAGCAAAGGCTTACTCAAATCTTCAAGGACTCATTCGAATGATAAGAACACTCATTCAAATGATACACTCAAAACTTCGAGAACACATATGAATGATGCGATAACGCTAAGAACTCATTCGAATGACAAAGAGGCTCATTCGAATGACTAAAAACTCATACGAAACAAAGCTTACAATAACAAAGACCATATCTTGAATAAAAAACTTAATATTACCACACTATTCCAAATGAAATCTTGGGAGAACAATCCCAATTGATAAAAAATAATATCAAGATGGATTAATCAATGGTTTCTAAAAGAAAAATGCTGTAAAAATTATGCATAGCTTATCACAACTCACTGGATAATGATATAACTACGAATATACATATGCATGTAAATTGATAAAGATCTGGGAACAAGAACGAAGAGTCCTGTTTAATCTGAGAACATATGCTATCATGATTCAAAGATCATATTTAAAAGAATCACGATAAAGACTCATGCATATGTTTTTCATGCACTCACTGTTCTACGTGTATATATATACACACATATTGTAACTGATATAAATCTGAGAACTCAAAGAAGAAATGGAATAATATGAATTCAAAACTGATATGAACCTGTAATGGAAGGGATTACAGGAAGAATACTTGCCTGCTAAAACTCTCTGATCAAACCCTTGAACGATCTCGAAGACTCTTGATCGACTCAACGCTTCAACAAAAGTTCCTATGCGACACTGGTACCTTTCTTTGCTTTCTGTTCTTCACGACGTGAAGAAAGTTAAGGCTTATGAGACTTATATATACACATAAGAAGCCCTAAAAGCCCGTCTCCTTCTCCTACTATAACTTGGAGACCTTATTCTTAATTAATTTGGATAATTTCCACTTAATCCTTCTCACTCGTGGATTCTCTGTTAAATACATAATATCACTAATGAAATAATTCCTAATAATAAGAAATTGTTATTTAAAACATCTAAAATTACCTCCATACCCTTGCACTTAATTTCCACATAATTAAATGCCATTAAATGCCATTTCTCAATTAGAAATCTCTAAATTGCCACATTAAAATTTAATTGACAAATTCTCTCAATTAAATACCTTAATAATTAATTAAATAATTCTAAATAAATACTGGGCCCTCTGACGGGTCGTTACAATCACTGTGTTGCCCTGTGCATTAGGCTAGCCAACATCCAGTTCCCACGATTGTGTTGCTCCCATACAGGCATATTAGGGCCCAACACCAATTTCCAGTAGCATGGCCCAGGCTCGTCACTGATTGCATCGCACCCGTAGTATGACTTCGAGCCTTCAAGTTCCCACCTCCACTACCTCAAGCCATCATGGTTACACCACCACTCACGAAACGGTTCTCTAGCCAAGTTGACCAGCCTAGCCTGAATCTCACTGGAATATTTATAAATTCCACAATTCCTTGACACGGCCTTACCCTCATAGGGCACAAGACTACATGGCCATCTTATAACAATTTCCTTCTCAATTCGCAACTGACACCTAATCTTGAGACTTTACCATGCCCAATGGTTCTCTTTGCCCTCCTCGACAGCATCAATACCATGACAGCAACATGTCTCTTCCCAAGGTCGTTGCATCTTAAATTTCACGGGTCGTCTTAACCAGCACAACCTCAATCTTGGATTAGCCTTTTCCTCATTACCTTGCCATTCTTTGAATAGCTTACTAATCCTCGAGAAACTCTGGCTTCTTTCGGATTCCTCTTGTACCTTTCACTTCCAGCGAGCTCACACCATTTGGTTAGCAGCCACATTGACTCTAATGCAATCATCGTCGGTTAAGACGACCTCCTGCCATCACTTACTGCCACATCTAACCACAACTGCAGCTCCAGAACCACTAGCGTCACTGACTGACCACCCTTTCGATGCCGCATGACCATGGTTGGCTGTTGCTAGCGGTTGCCACTATTACTGATCGACGCCTTTCGTCTCCATCGGCCACCCCCAACCGGCCATCGATCAACCCACTAGCTGATTTCTTTCACGACCATTAACCCTAAACCATGAGGTTAATTCTCATCAGTTGCCCAAACACCAGGGCATCCCTCTAGCTATATTACTCACAACTATCAAATGATCTAATTATCACCTGCTCCATTCATGGAAACCAATCTCATTCTCATGAATTACTCACTGGGGTTCTCACTACCCATTGGCAAAATCTCAAATTCACCCTCGGCATCTCTCTAATCCACTCCATTCGATCTTGCTAAGTTGCGAGGCTCGCGACCAACGCAACATTCCTCTAGGCATTACTTTAGCTGCAGAAATCCTCTCGAGCTTAGCAGCTCTGCAACTCGGCAACTCGGCTATTAACTCTGTAGCTTAGCCTCCCATAAGCTTGACAGTTGGGCCTTATGCCAACTCGGCAACTTGACCTCCACCAGCTCGGCCCTCCACTAGCTCAGCAACGCGGCCTCCTACTAACTCAACAGCTCGGTAGTTCAACCCTCCACCAACTCTACGACTTGGCCAGCTCAACAACTCTATCAGCTCGGTAGCTTGCTATGAGCAACACTCATTCGAGCTCATCCCTGTTACAACCAACCACCTTCTAGACTTTGGATCTCTTGTCAAACCGATCGATCTGACCACCAGATTTCTCTGAACCTTCGAATGAGTGGCATACACGACAATCAACAAGGGCTTACGTTTACAGTCATCTAGCCTCATGCTCCTATCATTGCCATTATAGGTGCTCTCACCTAGCAATCGATCCTGTGTCATCAATTAGAAACCCATCCAGTGTTACATGAGGATGCCTCATCAGTATCACAACGATACATCCGGATTAACACTCAACTGTGTAACTATGACCCTTAATAGATTTCGCAACCAAGCTTTAGCCACATGTTCAACTTTTAACAACTCACGACATAGATTTAGAGATCCATATACCTAAAACCCCAACACGTTTCAGTATTCCATCTCATGGTTGGCTTTCATCTCGTAAGTGTCGCCCTCCACGACACTTACTTCACATGAACTCCCAGGGTCATTTGCCAACTCTTCCAATCAACCCTATATTCTCACATCACACAGGGTCACATTGGGTCCATCACCCTAATTTACCAAATCAAACACGATCAACTCTAGCCAATATTGTGCTAATATCCTTTAACAAGGAGTATCATCACACGACTTGCCATGATTCCGCAAGTCCTCACTTAACATGGAACTTAGGCTTAGCTCGGACATAACCTACAGTTCGCTCCAGGTTTTTGGCATTTAATCGTCTCTATTACAGACTGGTTACTCTCCACAGAGGGTCGTAGTCCCTCGTCATAAGCTAACTGATAGCATGCATATTTATACCATATTTTGGCATTTCACCTCATTCTTATTAGGCCATTTGAAGTAATTTTTGCTGATATTTCATTGTTTCTATTTTATTATGCTTCAAATTGTCCTTACACTATTTTCTATCTTACCTCTACTCTATGGATCCAGGCTTTAGGGAATATTGGATGGGCTAGAGAAGTGGCTCAACTAAAGGAGCTTGGGCCTACTTTCAAGGAGCTTGGGCCTACTTTCAAGGAGCAGACTTGGGCTACTCATTGTGCTGTTTTGGGCTCACTTGTTTTCTGTTGGGCTAGGCCCAACCCTAGCCTCCCTAGCCTTTCCTTTCTTAGCCATGTATTTAAGGCCTCTTAGCATTAATTTCCAGAATATCATGAGATAGAGAGGGAGGAGAAAATAGAGAGGATTCTGCCCGTTTTTGTTGTTGTATCATTTTTCTGTTTTCTACATCTTTTGTTCCATTTTGTTTTCCTTGCTGTAATGATAGGCTAGAGCATTTGTAACCGGTTGTGTGTCTTGAATCCATGTGGAATTTGAGTCCCGAATGAGCTACAAGAATCTGGTTTGTTGTTTGTTTCCTATTCATTTCTATTTGGTTTAGTTTAGGCAGATTTGTGAATGCATGGAGTTCATGGCAGGTTTGTGTGAATTTGCATGGTTTCATTTTCTGTTAAATGCTTAAGAGAGCAGAATGTTATAGCCGGTTGGTATAACATCTAGGAAATGAATATTATGTGCTTGAACGGTTGTTCTTGCATAGGTCCGGATAGGTTGAATAGAGAGTGAATGGCTGCATTTTGTTTACAAGAGATTTCTGTATTCATTTTGTTGTTCCAATCACTCTAATCCTTGGACGGTTGTTGGGGATGCTTTGAGTTTGTTATCCGGATATCAAAACATCTAGCAAGCCAAGGTATATAGGTTGGACGAGGAAGATTTCACATAGGAGACAAATACACAGCCGGTTGCATATCTTTTACTGATTTTTCATCCATCATTGTCTTTCTGTTTTGCCAATTAATTTTCTGTCAAAACAACCCCCCTAAACAAACTGTTATTTGTATTGGTTCTCCTTGTTGGTAGAAGAAGGTGAGGCTCCTTGTGAGAAGATGACCTAGGGTGCACTTTGCTGCAAACTAGAGAAGAGATGCAAACATAGATCTCTAATTCTGGAGTGGTTCGACAGCCGGTCACTAACCCAATGGCCACCTGCCATCAACATCTGCATCAGTGGTCCCTAGCATTAGATCCGTCACCAGTAAGCATCACCAGTAGCATTATTCCATACTAGAGCCATTCCTCGTTCCATGGGTTCCACTCTCTTCAGAAATCTCGAGACACCACATGGTCTCAACATTCAGCTAACCATTTCATCACCACTTCACTACCACAAGTACTTAACCCCCACTTAGGCCTTTGTGCACCTCGCCCAACTTGGGCCCCATGCACTTATCCAGCTCGCAATTCTTAGCTACTTAACTTAGCTCGCTTATCGACACCAAGCGACTGATCACCACGACACACGGGACACGATTACTAATCGAGCTACCCTAGCTCCTAGGTCACCACGACCTTCATAGAAGATTTTTGGTCCTACGAACTTAGACCCTTACTCAACATAATTTTTATGGTGCTACTACAGCTCCTCAGCATTTGATCGTCACTTGCAGTTCACTATGTTACTCCGGTCAATGGGTCACTCGCCCTAACCGCGAGTCAACATGCTAGTCCTCTGTCAGATGGTCCATAACATCAAATTCGTCATTGCGAGCCTTACACCAGTAGCATTAGTGCTATGTTGAAGCCTCCGCAAGCTACGATGGTTCCACCACCATCAAACAAAAGTCATCTCATTCGGTTATCCTTGCCTTGATAACCTCAGGATCACCTCATGCGCCTTGCTCCTCAAGACTTTACATCTCTTACAACCTAAGAGGATCTCAAACCATTCCAACTCTTAAGGCCTCATGATCTTACCCCTCGAGCTCATAACTCAAAGCTTTTTAACCAAAATATGAAAGATCTATCTTTTCACAACAATGAACCCAAATCCATCTTAGATCACCTTGACACCAAGCTCATCTCAAAGCTTGACTACCTCAAGTTCCGACACCTATTGCCTGGAACACAAACCGTCACCTTCTATGTGAGTCGAGACCTCACGTCTCCCCTTGCATACCCCCATATGCATTCAGTCACCACGCCTAGCTCGGCCTTCCTACATGCCTTACTCAGGCTGACTTTATAATCACAACCCAGGGCCTCTACATCACACGCCACGCCCCTCGCCTACCCCGGCATTCGAAGTTGGCATTTCCAGAGCACCCATAGCCATGGATGTCTCGTTGCCACAACCTCATCAACACTGCACTTGGACCACACAGCTCGTTCACACCCTTCATTGGGTAACCTCCCAGTCACCCTAACAAAGATCTCGTGACCTTAGGCATCAACCCCGACCCCAAACATCATAATGAGGGTCTATTCACCTCTCATCTCCCAACCTTAGGCATCCACCAGACCCCAAGCATCACCATGAGAGTTTGATTAGCCTCTCATCCATCAATCATATGAACGGTCTCTTGGCCCTTCACGACATAGACTTCTAATCCAATGGCTCTCATGCGCATATCAACACATGCCCAACTCCTTCATTCCCGATCTAAATTTCCCTGAATCCCAGCTCGACCCGCTAGGGACTTTCCATCTCAAACAAATGCCTGCTAGGGTCCATTTGCCACACACCTATCCTTCCCTAGGATAGACCTCGTTTCATCATAAAACCAGCTAAGGTTCACTCATACCCTAGGCACATCCTCTCCGGGATCATCATAATGATACAGCCACCTCATACCTCCGGGTCATAACGATATGGTACGACCACCTCGCACCACATACTTCTAGTATGCATACATCACATTCGACCCTCCTCAAAGTCGTTCCAAAAGTTACTTACGTCATACCTACCCTGGCCATGACATGAATGTGCTCTACCTGCACGCTCTACCTCGAGCCTTACTGCAAGCAACCTTACTCGCTTCCTAGAGCTCATCGCACGACCCGTTAATGACTCATTTCCTTGAGCCTCGAGCTAATTCCCACTTTAGCTTATTCTATCTCAAACGCACCAGCCTTCTCACACCACATCTAAGGGAAAACTTTATTCCCTCGAACATGCTCGACAAATCCCTAACATAGGGATGCTCCACTAATCCCCTCCCGGACTAGTCATGCCTCAGTTTTGTGTCCCCACACGAGCCTCCACACTTCAATCTCAAGGAATTCTCATCCTTAGAACGCTTAATATCCCCAAATTCCCACATTTGGGTTTCCTTGAGACCAACATCTACACTTGGGTTTTTGGTTCTTCATTGCCTTGACTCGTATACCACTTATAGTATATCATCTTAACCCATAATATTTTCATATTCCTATAACAGCAATATGTGAGCATACCCTTCAAACCATCACAGGCCTCAACGTGTCGACCCAATCCCTAGGGTCCTCGAACCACATGTCTTACATTCAAGGCCATCAAACCAACCTCACATTGAAATCTCAAAATTTCAAACCAACTGTTCTCGACCCCAACTCAGCAGCTGAGACATCTCGACTTACAACCAAATTATGCCAGATAATCCCTAACTCATAACTCGGGAAATTTCGTTCACCTCAATCACTTAAACCTACCATACATAACTCCACCAATGCCATCTTTCCTCACTCATATTGCTAGCCATACTTTGATACCAACTGTAACGATTCGCTCCTACTTATGGGCACCATCGGTGAATAATCGGCCGGATTACTCACCCGACAAATCAATAATTGAAGGGTCAGACTATGTTTCACAGGAAACGCCCTAGGTGGGGACTAGGCTTCATCCTTCTATTCGCCCCCGCTTGAGGAATCGGTCCCAAACACAGATAAGAAAACAAAGTGGACTGGGACCCGAAACCCGAGTGAGCTTCACCTTTCTTCAACTCGCCTCACGACAAGCCAAAGGTGACCCAGACACCAAGCTAGCACATCAACATCCACTGAGTACTGGGGATTTATGGGAACATACCTTTCCGATCTTTACCTGATCCGAAACTCGACTCCACCAACAAGGCCATACACATCAAACAATCTCACAACACGTATCACACTATGGTGATTACAACAACTAGATGCATCAAGCACTCAACAACATTTACATTCAACCACATGAATACATACATGATAAATGCATAACATATAACTCGACAACATTGCTAGTTGCCACAACAGCCTCCGGATAGCATCCCTGCTTGCATTTGGACTTGCAACATCTACAACACGAGGTAAAACCTCATGAGTCAAAAAGACTCAGTAAGTGTGACGCCCCGTTCCCACTTACGGGTGCCACTCGTGAACAATTACCCAAATTGTCCACCTGCCCGGCTTGTGGTGAAGGGCGGACCATGTTTCAAGACGGAACGCCCTAGGTGGGAACTAGGATGATCCTTCCCTTCCCTCAACCCTAGGATTCACTAGCAGAATTGGGCTTTAACCCCCCCGCATTTGGTTAAAAGAAATCTAATGAAGATGCCCAATCGCCATTTTCTTATTTATATTTAATTCTTTTTCCATCCAAGAATTTTACCGAGCTCCATAAAAATCACAATTTCAATCAATCCATTGATTTTACCAATTTTGGAGGAAAAACTCATCATTTTCAATTTTTCAAAATTTCGGCATTTTTCCCAAAATGCCCGAAAAATCCCTTTATTTTGAAAATTCCTTCGGGGCCCAAAATCAATTAAGAATTGCCCCAAAAATTCTCAAATTTTCAAAATTTTAAAAAAATTTCGGCTAGCAGGGCTCACGGCGTGCCCTGAGGCTTACGCGGGGCCTAGCTGCGTGCTGGTAGCGCGTGCCGATGCCTGTGCCCCCCGCATGCCCTCGCCCTAGCCCGCACGCCCGTGCCCGCTAGCACGCAGCCGCCTGCGCGTGCAAGCCAGCTCGCCTAGCCTATGGCGCCCCCCCAGCCTTGCTGCTGTTGCTGCCCCCGTTGCTATCTTCACTTCTTTTCTTTCTTTTTTTTTTCTTGGGCTTTTAAACCCCAAATTTTTCAGAAATTTGAACACCTTTAATTTGCATCAAAACCTCTACTTTTCTCATTCCAAAGCCTCATTACATAACAAAAATTTCTATTATTCTACTTCTTGGGTGTTTCCCACAACACACACCAAAAAATGAGACTTTCTCCACAACTTAGGCTTCAACATGCCATAAGCAAATATCTCATTTTAAAATAAAGTCAAAACATTCCCAAGATATAAAATACACACATGATCTTAGGCTTTAACAAGTCATTACCAACCAAATACATCACATTACATAAATCAAATGCCATAAAATAGGCTACCCTAAGCCATGCAACACACTTGAATCTTCATTTCCATACCTCCACATGCCATTCCACCTTGTCTTGATTTTTCCCATGCTTCGACAACCTATATGTGAGGGTAAAAACCTCATGAGCTATTAAGCTCAATAAGGGTGCAATGCAAAATAAATATGAACATAACAAGATTATATGATGCCAAATGCATGCAAGTGTGGCTAGGTCTCTTTGCCCTCACAACCCACCAAGGTTAGAGGCATCAACCCACCATTTCAACCATGTTCCCAAACTAACCTATGGCCATAAGTCTCATGAACACAAAAGAACATGCCAAATGCAACATATACATTTATGAACCATACTTACTACATATTGCAAGGCCACCCTCCCATGGGGCCATCCCTTACCTCTTTTCTTCTCTTTGAAGCTTGAAATCCTTTTCTCAAGAGAGCTTCCATCATCATCTTCTCTCATCTAAGATGGCATTCCAACAAGAACTCACTTTGCATACAAGAATACTAAATAAAGAGAAGAAGTATGAAACATACCTTGATTTCTTCTTCATTTCTTCTCCATTCTTCGCTTTCTTCTTCATTTCTTTCATCTTCTCCCTTTCTTTCCATTGGAAGATTTCAACCTTACTCTCTTGAAATGGGAAAAATTTGAGCATAAAGCTCTCTTTCCCCTTATATACTTCTTCCATTTCCTTTCTTTTCTTTTTGGATTAATTTTCCTAGCCTTGATATTTTAAATGCAAGACTTCATCTCCACCCTCCATTCTTTTCTCTTTTAGAGAGGAAATCCTAGCCTTCCATAACAAGCACAATCCATGTGCTTTGGAGGCTTTAATCTCATCCATCCAATTTGCAAGATTTAATCTTCACCCTTAATAGAAAACACACTCTTAAGGAGTTGGCAATCCATGCCAACCACAAGCTTCCATCCACCACCATTGGATCACAATCCCATTAAAAGATTAATCCCAACCATTGGATTTCTTAATTTCTCAACATTTACTAAATGGAGACAATTTTCACACATCAATAATGAATGACATAAATCATTTCTTTCTCCTTTAAATAAATCTCATATTTCCAAAGCATTAATGAGAGACCATTTTCCCATTTTCCATTAGATTTATTTAATTCACCATAATTTCAAGCATTAATGGTGACCATTTACTTTTTTTTTGGATTTTCTTTTAAATCCAACACCATCATACTTCTCATTAAATGCTTGAAAGACCAAAATCATTTCTTTTTGCATTTAATTAAATCACCCCATTTATACTTGAACAAGACTTTGCCAAGTGTCACCTTTTAAACCCATACTTGGCTCTCAAGTTCTCATCTCATCCATCCATGTGGCATTTCTGCATTTATTCACCAATTTAGGGAAAACATAATTATTTTCTCAAATAATTCAATATCCACCATTTTCCCTATTTTCCATAGTTAAATTCCTTTATGGAATCACTCCAAATTACCAAAATACCCTTTCATGAATTATTAATCCCATATTTCCACATAAATACAAAATTGGGATTTAATTCACTTACTCACCTAATTCCACATAAGAATTATTTCCAATTTACCAAAATACCCTTTATTGGACTTCACTATCCACATTACCAAAACACCCCTCTCATAGGGCACTAATATTCTCAAGGATCTAACATCTCCTCAAGGGCATTTTTGAAAGTTTTCTTACTTCCTTTCTCATTCTCATAACACTAGGATTACTGGATGTTACAGTAATGGTGCAATGCGTAAGTAAATGAAGCATGAGAGAGCATGTAATGTAAAATGCAATGCAACAAATGGGTAGTCTTCCATGCCCTCATAACCTCAATAAGTCAAGGCATCAACCAACCCTTCCCACCACTAGTCCTTCCTATGGCCATAGGCACACTAGAATACATATCATGCAAAGATTTACCACTACATGCAACTCATAAAAAAGCATTTACAATGCAAGACCTTCATACTTGGGTCATTCCTTACTTGGCTTGAAGCCTCTTCTGCCTTGGCACGAACTCCAAATTCTTCTAGGATCACCATTAACCCAGTCAAACCTAGATGCCACATAAATTCCATAAACATCAGATATTAACCCAATGCCTTCAATTTCACCATATACTGAAAAAGCACTCGACAATAACTCAACCAAATAACCCCACCCGAGGGTTCAATCCAACCAACACTACACATTACATCATCTCACATAATGCAATAACTCGGAAAGAAATTAAATTAATTTAGTTTACTTGAGAAATTGAGAAAATGCCCACCTGGCGTTGCCTCCTAAGCTGCCACCTCAAGCCCGAATTTTCATTTTCGAGCCTTTGGTATGCTTCTCGAGCCTCAATCTGATTTTCAGAATTTTCTAGATTTTTTTAGCTATTTTTCCCATAATTTCTCCATGTTCCCTTATTTTTTTTTTCTTTTTCTTTCTCTTATCCCTCCTTTCTTTTTCTTCCTCCCACGCCTCCCCCTGCAAGCGTATGCTCCTTCTTCCTTAGTGTCGACTGACCCCCCCACGCCTCCACCAGCCGTGGCCATGACCAGCTCCACTGCCGGCTGCCCCAGCACCACTGCGCACAACCGCCACCACCATGCGCGCTGCAGCTCTAGTGAGTCCGCTATAGCCGTTGCCGCCAGCTGCTCCAGTGTCTTCGATCGACGACACCGTCTCCTTTACAATCGCAACAACCAGCCACGACTGCTTCCACCTCGAGCCACCAGCCCGTCTTTCGCCTTCGCTGCTCCTGCTCCTGCTGCCGTTGCTCTTCTTCGTTGGCCATGACAGCTGTTGCCATGGATGATCGGCCATCAACTCTCTCTTTCTCTCTCTCTCTCTCTCTCTCTCTCTCTCTCGCAAGCTCTCTCTTTATCTCTCGCTATCTCTCCCTTGTGAAGACTCTCAGCCATTTCAAATTGCCGAGACATACACTAGGAAGCTTCTTTGAAGCTTCCTCACACACACACACGTATTTTTATATATATATAATCTACGTATAAAACCCCACTAATTCTTATTAAATACACTTGAGAACCTCTTAATTCCACTTAGGAATTTTGATAATGTCATTTGGGCCCTCTAAGACCTAAATTAATTACCCTCAAGCCACTTAGATACTTGATTTTCCCAAAATTAGTTACCGGCACTTACTCGATAAAGGCTGATTTCGTCCCTATGCCTGCACAAGGCCTTTATTCTACTCGAAAATGCCTTAAGGTTGTCTTACTCGAAAATGGGACCACCCCTAGGGTTCCCTCAGTTTCCTGGAGGTCCCTTGCAATTATTCGGTACTGACACTCATTCGGGTTTATACAGAATTTATTCCAAAATTTATTCCTAGTCGGGCTGCTTCTAGCGCCATCAACCTCATCTTGAGATGCTCACCACTCTCATGCCCTCTTCCCTGGACATCCAAGTCCCGGGGCATTCCCTACTGTCGATTCAACAAATTTTATAATTAAATTCTCAAATTGACCCTTGGGCTTCCCGGACCACCCGAGGTCCTTTCAAATAATTAGAATTTATTTATTTTTCCAATACCATGTAATACGAGGTTTACAATAATACTATTTCTCAAAGGAACCTGGGGTGGTGTCTGAAGGATCATAAACGAGGATTCATAGCATGCAACGGAAGCGTTTTAATCAAAAAAACGTTCATCGTATTGATTAGAATCTAGGAGACTTACTTTTTCGACGGATTACCGGACGAAATGGAGTGATGGGAGCAGGATGCGCGGGAGATTCTTCGCGTGGTGGAGACGACGGCTGTCCTGCAATCCTTCGGCTCCTTCGCATCAGAACTTGAAGGCTCTCTTTCGGTCTTCCGAAGTATGACTCGAACTCGTGGCCTCTCTTTCGGTGAAGAAGAGTAAAAACGACCTTGGATGAAAAACAACTAAATGAGAGAATATATATAGGGAGAACCCTAGGGTTAAAACCCTAGTGGGCCAAACCCTAATGGGCCAAGTCCATTTAATTAATTTTCTAATTGGGTTAGCCCAATTAATTAATTAAAAGCTAATGAACTATTATTTTATTCTAGCCCCAATTAATTATGGACCATTCTGAATAAAATAATTCTCTCTCAATGTAATTCATCCAACAAGCCAAATGTATTAAATAATACATGAGTTATATCGAGCTACCTCGGGGACCAAAGACAAATTATTCACGGCTACTAAAATGACCAAAATATCCCTGCTACCTAGTAGCTATATTTTGTCATTCTAAGTGTTCCAACTATCACCATATGGTAACACTGACCCCACGAATAATTTTGCATATGCCATGTCTTTGACCTATTAGTGTAATGACGAAAATACCCCTCTGTGTAACACCCATCATTTAGAAAGGAATAATGTACTAACACCTCTCTAAATGATTTCTACCATCCTTAGATCACTAGTCCAATAATCCGTGACTACTCGAATGTACTTGCTTATCACTGGGAGCTACCCAGAAGCACACACTCTTAAGTCACGTTCCCAGGGCCCTGGATTATCTGATTATTCTTGGACAATCACAAGGGGGTGAATCACAGAAACTATCTTGTATTAGTCTGTCTTAGCTAATTAGAAACCATACTCCTAACTCAAAAGGATATTGATCTTTGATAGACCTCACCTACAGTGAATCTAAGAATATAGCTCTAGGTTCACTAGACCACCAACTAATACTCAAGTATTAGAGTACTCGTCCACGTAGTAGTAGTGATAGACTAGCTCCATGATAATTAGTACTTTGTCATTAGCTTCTATCACAGGTCCACTCTACGCATTCCAAATGCACTTGTACAATTAGAGTAAACGGACTGTTTACTGGCTAAGGCAAGCCATCCTCCATTAGGATCTATTGCACAATGATTTTATCATGATAGAATGCCCAGTTCTATCAAAAGATCAAGAGTAATATTTTCTTACTTATTAAGTACCCATGATTCATGCCTAACTGTGAAGAACGACCCATCACATGAATCACTTACTTAATAGCATGGACACTTTTCTAACAATTAAATGCAAATAATATATGTGCCATAAACTGAATAAAAGAAACATCATTACCATAAATTAAACAAAACGTGTCTTTAGGGCATACAATTCCAACAGTGTCCACTCTCAGCCCCGCCACTTGAGCCAACATTCGAGCTGGTGTCCATTTTCAGTCTCGCCACTTGAGTACCATAGGGTGAAGTTCGTCTCAGCCCTGTCCCAAGTGGGTCACATAGCATTTATCTTTAGCACGCATCCCGAGTGCTATCACTCAAGTGGCACACACAGGTTGACAACCCACATCCCACATGGACCACACATAAACATGCCAATGCTGCAACACATAACATGGATCATTTAAAATTATCATTTCAATGCATGAATTTATAATGCACAAAGTTTAATTCAGAGGTATAAAACAATTTGGGACTAACCTCCCACATGAAACCAACCTATCGCAAGTCAAATCGTTTGTATAAACAAATCAAATATAGGGTCAAACCACCCAAAATAAACCAAGTTGAAGTAGAAACTCTCATAATAGAACCAAATTTTCGGTATAACTATTCACAGTAAACCAAGATTTTAAGTTAGAACACTCACCACTACAAAAAAAATGACTTTTAACGAGAAAAAATTAACGAGAGAATAAATATCCCGTCGTTAAAAACATAATTTTCATAATTATAGCGAGAGATTATTTATACTCTCGTTAAATGTAGTATAAAATTAGTTTTTTAATAACGAATATTTAAATTTCTCACTATTAATTAAAAGTCCCATCATTATTGAGTATAAAAAATCAACTTGAATCCATAATCTTAATTAGACAATTTTTTTATTAATTTCTCTTTTAACACTTCATCATTCTTTTTCCAAAATCTTATTTTATTAATTTCTCTTGTATATTAATTTCATCATTCTTTTTCAAAACCCTTTCTTCTATCACCTCCATCATTCATCCTTCTTCTCACGCGTCCAATCTCCGCCTCTTCATGTCAAATTCAAATCCCTCCAAATCCAAATCTCGTCAATCCAAATCGCACTACCCTCTACCAAATTTGCCTTCTTCCAGTCAATCCATATCCGCATGTTCAGTTTTTTGCCCTTTCTTCTCGTCAATCCAATTTTGCCTCTGTTGCACGAACTTTTCTTTCATACAGTTGGCGATCGAAGCTCCTACATATCGTTGTTGCTTGTGTCATCGTCGATCTTGGTTTCATGTAAGTTTCTCTATCGCTCTTCCAAGTTTTCTTTTGGTTCATTGTTCGGATCTCAATCAATTCGGATATGGGTTTCTTTCTTTTTGTTCTGTTTCTTTGAAGGTTGAAGTTGAATTCTAGGGTTTCAATATTGAGGTACTCAATTATTAGAATTGTTCATCCCTTTGTATCTGTAGCGAAACCCTAGCTATCTGTTACTTTGTGGTTTATACAATTGTGGTTGATTTTGAGGGTTTATGTTTTAATTTCTGCTACATGTTAGGGCCGTCTTTGTGAATTTCCTTTTTTTGCTTCTTGATTGAGACCTTATTTTATCTTTCTTTGTATCCCTAATCTTATATATATATATATATATAGACACACTGTGTGTAAAGATAAGTCTTAAGTTGCAGGCTTGGATTGTGCTAAAAAAAACATGATTATATCAAAATGTATCTTTATTGGTAAAGTGTGATTCTAGGGCATGTTGTCACCGCTAATGATAGTTGGTTTGTGATTATGCAAGTGAAGTTATAATTGATGCCCAATGTGTCACATTCTGCCTTGCTTTTGTGTGTGTGTGTTTTTCTAAAATTATTTATTACTTATTATTATTATTATTATTATTTTTTTTTTTTTTGGGGGGGGGGGGGGGGGGGTTAAAGTAGAGGATGATGATGGGTACATTAGAGCTGAACAAGCAATCAAAGATGCAGCCATATGCAACTACCATTGCATGGCCTCTATCTGCCACTAAAATGGCACATAATTCCATCCCTTTCGCCTACATGCAAAGGCCCAATAATGTGAACTTTCAATTCTTATATATATATTAAAAATAAAACATGCAAATAATTCGAAACAAAGACTGATTGAACTAAAGTAATGCTAAGAGTAAGAGGTGCTGCCTATGATTTGCATAGTTTACCTACCTTCGTGTGCAAAGTCCTGCCATCAATTATATGACTTGCTGGAATCTATCATCAATGACCCATATACGTTGATTGAGATATAGCAAGTTTGATATGAGATGTAGTGTGAAGGGGCCACTTCCATTCCACCCCTCCTTGCAACATGACAGGTCATCCAATCTGAGAGAAGGTTGAACTCAGCTGCCACATTTAACAATATTTGAACCCTCTCTTTCAACTCAAGGAATCTCATGGTTTTTGTTGTACAAATAGTTGGTAGGTACCAAACCTTCTGTCAGCAAAACTTAAAACCCTGCCACTGGCCTTCCATGACAGGGCATCCAATTTGAAAAAATGCCAGCCAAACCAAATTTAATATGTATATGTATTCTTATGAAAATAGAAAAATTAACTCTTCTTTCATAACAAAGGACTTAAACTCTCAAGTTTGCCTTTAAAGTTACTGTTTTGGATTGATGCGCCATCTTTCATAGCATGTATTCTTATGCAAGTAGAACTTGGTTTCAGGGCTTCCTTCTATCTCAACATAAGGAAGCCCTGAAACCAAGTTTTAGTAGATCTTTTAAATTGAATCATTGGGTAATTTCTCAAATTAAAAATTAGATAGGAATTAAATCTTTTACTGTTATGTCAGTTTGAATTTGTCATTGATTTAATTGAGTGGATTAGTTCAATTTCAAGGTCATTATTAGACCAATTAAATTTTTTGTATTTCTTTATTTTTAATTTTTGCATGTAATTGAGTGATCCAATTCTACCTTCAACCAATTAGAATCAATGTGGGCAGATCTTCAAGTAATTTCAATGTAGATTGTGACTGCTTCGAGAATATGAGGTTTGGTCTAATAATCATTTATATCTGAAATTAGATAATCTGATGTCATCCTGTTGTAAAGGACCAGATGATAAAGACAAACCAAATGAACATACTGATTAGGTTTCTTAAGCTATGCTTAAGAAACAGAAGGGTGAGTCTAGTTTGAAAGATGCAAAGGGTACAGCTGCAAATGAAGCTTCTAGAAAGAGGTGTTAATTTATTTCTTTCTTGGATGTATTACTCATGATGTATCATATTTATATTTGATGTTGATGCGTCTGAATTTCTATTCAGGTTTTCAATGTCCTAAAATGGCTGGTGTCTTTGTTTCACACATGCATGCATGTATGATCTCCCTACTATTTGTTATCAGGCCTGTTGAAAGACAATCGTATGGTAGGGCTTCAACCAAGAAGCCAGTGACAAGCACTCAAGTTGCTTCTCAACAAGGTGAGTTCTATATTTAGGCATCTTGCATTACTGGTTAAATTAAATGGGTGAGTTAAAAGTACCGTGGTGAGCAAGTGTAAAAAGGACACCTTCTATTTTTTTTAAGTTAATCGACAAATCTATTAAGTATTAGGATTGCATTATTCTCAAATTTATATAAAATTTACTACTCAAGGACTTTGGGATTGGTGTTTACATAGTGATTCTAAGTTTTTTATCTACATTGTGGGAGCTTTGTGGATGGTTCTTTGTAGAAAATTTCTAAACAATTAGACATTACCTAGTAGCGTGCCCAATTGAACATCTTGTATACATGAAGATATCAAGCGTCTAATGCATATACTTAATATATTGAGAAGAGTCTATGTAATACTTTGCTGTATTGGCTCACCCCGTCACTTGAATAACTTGTCTGAGAACTATGAACATGAATGACTCCTCAAGGTTGGTGTTCCTTGGCTGTATCTTTGAGGAATCTAAAGAGGCCATCTGGGTCAATTAAAAGCATTGTTGTGGTAATTTTATAACACATTGTGAGTTGATGTTATTTATTTGTTGTCACTGGACAACACTTGCAGTAGGAATGCTACTTGACAAGGATTTTGGAAAAGAATATTTTATTTAAATGTGATATCACAGGCCAAATTACATCTTTTTCATGTATACAGATGTTGGCTATATGGGAGTGAGTGGTTTTTGATAAATTCTGTTCTTTCAACAAATACTTTCAATTGTTGATTATCTTGTCTGAAAAACCGATTGTGAGATTCTTTCAACAAATAGTTTGAGCTAGCCAAAAGTAGCTCAAGGACAAAAGGAGAAATACATTCAAGCTAAGGTATTTCTCTATTTCTTGTGGAATAAAAAATGTTAAAGCAAGAAAAATGAATCAAATGCTTTATTATCAGTTACAAAACCGAATCTGAAAGAAGCTTTTCACCAAAAGGAGAAATACATTCAAGCTAAGGTATTTCTCTTGGATAATGTTTGTATTAACATGTTGATATATATTACTTTGGCAAGGAAAATGTGTTTCACTAATTACTTTGTTACACAAGAATATATGGACCCAATTAAGGAGTTATAGAAATCTGGTCGTTGGAGATCTGGCTTTATTATATATGGACCCAATTATTGGCTTTATTAAGGAGTATATGGACCCAATTACTTCTAGAAGTGCATCCATTTCAACATTGTGTAAACTGAGAACTGGCTTTATGTCTTGTGTGTTGTTATACTGTAGTTCCTCCACTTCCCCTGCTGTTTGAAAGTTGCATACATTCTGCTAACTAAATAATCACCATTAAATTCTTATGTCCGTTTCTCATGTTATTGATATTAAAGTTAGTTAACAGAACAATCACTTACATGATCATTTCACCACAAACGTGTTACGAGTTCTTAAATTGATTGTGGCGCTAGAACATGATTAAGTGCTAAGGTGCTTTTGAAGTCATTGATACATTTGTTTGCATGTTTCCTTGGCTGTGTGCCTTTTTTCATATGAGTTCTATTCACTTCATGTAGGGATTTATTTATTCTTTTCTTTACTTTATAATGTAAGACTATTTTTAGATACATGATTACCTTTGATCCTAAAGTTTTTTTTTCTTTTACTGAATGATTTAAATTTTTGTAGGACAATGTTCAAAGCTAGACCGTATGGAAGTTTTTCGACAATTTTTTATCAAATAGGTATTACATTCTTAAACCTCCTACAGGAGATTAATGGTGAATTTAATTAATTAGTAATAATATTGATTATTGAGTAGAGATAGTGTTAATCATTGGATTAATGTATTCATGTTTTAATGGAGTTTATAGAGTAGAGATAGTATTAGAAATTTAGTATTGCTATTTTAGAAGATGATGAGTAATATGATTTTTTTTCTTCGCAATTTGTAGGTACTTGAAGATACAAGTCGAGCAGGGAACACTTGGTATTAATTGTGACTCTAATACATGGATTCTAATGACACTTGTAACAATTTTTTTATTTTGATTATAGGGAGAGATTAGGATAATATGAAACCCATAGTTTTTTTTTTTTCATTTTTATGATTGTGGACATATGGAAGTTCTTAAGATGATTGTAATTAGTACATAATTAATGTCAATGATCATATTTTGCATATATCTTGTTTTTACTAAATTAATTGAGAATCATATTTTTATTATTAGTATCTCTTTTGCCAAAATTAATTGGTACAAAATAAATTTTTATATAATAGTAAAAATAGTCATAATGAGAAATAAATATAGATATAACAACAAAAATATTCATCATTGATATAATGTTTAGTGACCAGTAAATATTGTAATAATGATGGGAATATCCATCGTTGATATTATGTTTAGTGATCGGTAAATATTGTAATAACGACGAAAATATCCATCGTTAATATTATTTTCAATGACCACACACATTGTTATAGCGACAGAAATATTCTATTGTTATTATTGTTTTTAATGACGGGACTTTTGCCCCTCATTACTTATATTAACGATGGTACTTTTTTTTTTTTCTGTCATTAATACTATTAACGACGGGCGACGACGGGATTTTTTCTGTCGTTAAAACTCTTTAACGACGGAAAACCAACTTTTAACCACTAGTTTTCCCCTCGTTAAAACCCTTTTTTTTTGTAGTGCACCTTGAACGTATCTTAGACCACCTCAATTTTCGTGCCAATCTCAATTTTTGTGCAAACTCTCAAATAATCATACTAATGCATAACCTTAAGCATCGACGATCCCTAGACATCATATTCATTCAAAAGAATATCAATATCTATTTTTTCCATAATTTTTACATAATTTCTCCCTATTTTTCCTCAAAAATTATAAAATAAATACCTCTTTAAGCATTTTTCTAAATTTTTCTCACACAATAATTCATAAAATAATATTATTGACTTTTTGGAATTTTCTAGAATTTTTCTCTTATTTTTTCTCTATTTTCCATAAACCTTATTTTCCTAAAAAATTACAAAATAAATAATTCCTCCAATATTTTCCTCCACTAAAATACACAAAATAATTTTTCACTTTTTTCAGAATTTTCAGAATTTTTTTTGGAATTTTATTCTATTTTTCCCATCTTTTTTGTTTTTTTTTTATTTTTCTTACCTTCTCCTATCGCCTTCTGTAGTGACAATCTCCGATAGCTGATCCGATAACACAACACTAAAGAAATCCTTGAGCCGATCACAACAGTACCATTCGATGGCAAAAACACGTGCCAAAAATAGCCCAAATGGCTGATTTACAGTCCGGCTCCGGCGAGATGTATGTTTTTCCGGCGAGGCTTCAATACCACTTCAAATCTTCATGAAAACTCACCAAACTCTCCAGAATTGCTCCTCAACACATGGAGAATAAAAGCCCATTATCCCCGACCTCTGATTCACTCTCAAACATGCATGATTTTGAGTGTTATTTTTGACACATTCAGTCACCTAAAATCGTCTATTTATACTTGATTTTGGACCAAGACGGGCCATACCTTTGTCAAATTCGGGCCTCTATCATCCTTACAACCATTTAATGGCCTTAAATCATGATGATTTGAGGCGAGCACCCTTCTCCTTATTTTTTGGCTACCTATGACCATGCTTGATCATACCCCATCAAATCACGGCCATACCTCATCCAATCACGGCCATGCTTCTTCCCAATCAACCCACCATGTTGTGGGGCCTATTTCTGTGCCATTGGACGTCCCTTTCGATGTCGGCCGGAGGCTGATCGGCTATGGAAAAAGCTTGGTTGACCATGGCGGTGGCAGCTTTTCAAAATTTGCACTTTAACCCCCTACCATTTTCTAGATTTCAGTTTGGTCCCTATTTGAAGCCCTTAAGCTTTCCAACTATTCCACTAAGCCTATACCTTTCATCTCACCCTTGAAGACTCAGAAAAATCATCGTTTCGACCTCTCTCGGCTAAAATTAATAAATTATACTTAGACCTGAAATACGTTGGATCGTGTTTCGATCGAAATTACTTTTGTTTCTTCCTAAAAACACTTAAGGGTTGCTCCTTATGATAAACATGAACCTCCTCAAGGTTCTGTTGATTTTCTAGAAGTCCCTTATGATCATTCGATTTTTCAGCCTGAGTCATAGCTATACCGAAAACTATTTTTGATCTTATTTCTTTCGTTATCATAAGTCTTGTCTTGAGATGCTCGTCGATGTCATACCCTTTTCTTTAGACTTCTAAATTCTGAGGCATTCCCTACCGTTGATTCAACGATTTATTTTACTATCAAATCAACTTTTCAGTATTTTAAACTCATCTAAATTATGTGACAACCTCATGCCAATATGGGGTATTACATACGCCTCCTCTCTATTTCAGATAGTTTCGTCTTCTTTTTGGTTTTTCGGCCATAACTTCCTTGTTTTAACTCCGATTCAACCCTCGTTTGAACCTACGAGTAACTCTCTTCCCCCTCTACAAGAATATTAAAAAAATAATAATAAAAATAAACTTACTTTGCTGTTTTTCTGACTTTTTGGGGAAAACTCTGGCGAAGACCTGAAACTCCGGCGAGGCCTGTTCTCATTTGCTTCTCCTCCGATTCCTTCCATTTTTTTTTTTTTTTTGTGTGCAGAATTTCCTCCACTCTCTCAAGAATAGGATCCTCACCTTAGAATCCCTTAATCCTAAACTCACTTGGAATAATTTGAGAACAATCCCATGACCTTATTTATAGATTTTTGAGACCAATCACACGTCATCTCTTATCCCTAGATAAGCTTTGGACTCCAAAGACTCAAAGCTATATTAGCCTTGATTCCAAGTCCTTAAGCTTTGATATTTTACCACATGAACCCCTAAGTCCCATGTTTCTCAGTTGGCCCAACAAATTTGGAAAAATATCATTTTTAACTCTTTTTCGACTGGAATAAAAAATTACACTTAGGCCCTAAATGCATGTTTTGATCGCAAACTCTTTTGTTTCATCCTAAAACCACTTAAGGGTTATTCTATTCACAAAATTAGAGCCTCCTCATGGTTCCGTGGATTTCCCGAAATTCCTTTACCATCATTCGGTCTTTTAAGGCAACTCATAGTTGTACGGAAAATCATATTTGATTTGATTTCTTTTGGTATCATAAATATCACCTCATGACGCTCGTGAATGATATACCTTTTTCCTTAGATATCTAAGCTCCAGGGCACTCCCTACAGCTGATTCGACGATTTATTTTGCTATCAAGCTAATTTTTTTAGTATTTCAAACTCATTGAAATTACGTGGCAACTTCACGAAAATATGGGGTATTACATTCTCCCCCCGTATAAAAATTTCATCCTCGAAATTTGACTCATACTCGCAGTCCTTGAAAAATAACCATTGCATAGCCTAGGACATATCTCACAATCCACAAAGTCCCAAATTTTTAATCTAATTTCCGATGGTGAGCAAGCAAGAACGACCGATAACCATACCTCAACAGTCGACAGCTAGCACCCATAAATATAACATTCCCCTATTGGCCCAGTGTGGGATCACTCATCCCTCAAAGAATCCAGCACACCTGCAGGCAAATGCCTACTTGTTTGAGGGTCCAATAGTCGATAGTTTTGGTACATCGGGTGACTGACAATGCTCTTACACCATAAACCTCATAAGGAGCCATCCCGATGCTACCATGGTAACTATTATTATATGCGAACTCCACCAACTACAGGTGCTCCTCCCAAACTTTAGGCATGCACATCCTACTCTGAAACTTGAGAATTCCATCTCGCATCTCAAAAATCAAAACCCTTAGGCTGGCCACATTCATCTATCCATATATGTATACACTGATCACCCCCACTAGCCTCTCGTATCTCGGTCTCCAAATCTAGCCGAACCACCAAGCCAGCTATTAGGACGGACGAACCCTTTGGCATTACACTCACTGACATCAGGTTAAAAGCCTCAATTAGCAGCCACTCCTAGGCCATCAACTTGACCACCACATTGGCATGCCCTGGCTAATACAAGATGGTGCAGTTGTAGTCCTTCAGGAACTCCATCCACCATCATTGCCTTATGTTTAGCTCCTTCTACGAGAACACATACTTTAAGAACACGTTCCTCAATTGCCAGCTCCAAGTCATGCATCGGGTAGTTCACCTTGTGCGTCGACGTGATCCACACACGATCACTTGTTCATGTTGCACTAACACGTAACCAAAATCTTTGAGCTATCACAAGCTCTCCTTGCATTTGGCAAACCACTTTCACTTGACTCTCCTCATGAGTCTTGTCATGAATACAACTATTTCAAAAAATCTCTTAACGAATCTCCTACAATAGTCTGGCAATCTCAACAAACTTTCAACTTTTTCATAGACAGTTTGGGGATCCTATTACAAAGCTTTGGTTCCATGGGACTTGGATTCTAGTCCGAACATAGTAGCCACATTACTACCTAAACCTTGGCATCTGTCCGTCTCCGCAGTTCACTATGTAGCTCTGACTCATGGGTCTCACACCCTTACCGTGAGCCAGCCCACAAGCTGCTTTGATCATCAATAGTCACGAGCCCATCACTAGTCCTCTGCCTTGGTCCCTAGGCTCAAGTCCACTGTTACAGGCCATGCACCCATGGTATTATCGTTATGCTAGAACTCTTTGTCCCATCTCCAAGAGTTGCAATGGTCCTTTCCTTAGTACCAGCCTTAATTCCAAACCTCATGTATTCTCAGGTCACTCATATCTGAGGACTCCATATTCCTTCCCATAGGTGTTGAAATCATCATCAGACATCCCATAGGTTTGGTTTCTACTCCCAATGAAATTCACTATGGTTTTGAGTTATACACCTCAAAATCATAAATCTTCCAAAGATTCGCCTTTCGACTGATAACAATTTGGGGTCCCATGCAGTTGCCTAAGGTATAACCTATCCATATGTCCCATTTCACAGATTGTACCCAGACTTGTGATCACCGCATGTCTTCCTTACACATATATACTATCATCCCAATGATTTTATACATCAAATCATCACGTCCCAAGTTATGAACAATCAAAATTCCCAACTCGAAACCTCTACTGTTAGTGTAGGTGCTCCAGACCCAATTAGATTGAGCATGTTGTACACTGACAATTGTAATCATGTTTATTATTTGAATAAGGAGTTGTTCAAATTTACAAGAAGTCATTCTATTAGTTTCTTGTTATTATTGTAATAACCAAATGAAACTAGATAGAAGTCCATATGATGTATATTGTGATTAATCTATAAAGATGTGAGATGTTGCATCACAGTTTCTAGACATCATTAAATGTCCCAAGTCGTAGCAATGTCAAGAGTGGACGTTGACAATTGAGGTAAGACTTGTATGTGCTATGTTTTTGCTATGTGATAGTAATGGGGGTCTCACACCCATAGGCATGGGGATGCCTAGACAAGTACATAGGTGACCAATGTTGGAGAACATGTCACTGGACATGACTCGCTATGAGAATCCATTTTGGTTATATGTTGATGGAATTCTCATACGAGATGGGTGTAACTAATCCTTGGACCTGAGGTTGTCACGGTCATCTCATAAGAAGACTGTTATGCTTTGACATCGTTTCGATGGGCCTAGATAAAGGCTGCACGTGGGCGATCGTTGGGTATATCGTGAGGCTTATGGAGATGGGTGTATAACCAAGATGGGACTCGTCTATCCCTTGATAGAGGATGATGTATCTAAGGCGCCTTTGGTGGATATTCACTTTAAATCCATGGCCATGGTGAAAGAGATCAATAAGGAGTTATTGATTTACTTTCTAATTAAGTGAAGATATCCGAAAGACCGAAGAAAACTCATATGATCGTTATCAAGCAACACATTGCCATACTTGAGATCACATAAGATACATTGACGAGATGATCGAATTACACGGTAACCATGCTCGTGAAAGGTTATTTGCGGATTATGAATCCTTCTGAATAATTGGGTAGGCATGATGCCTTGCTAGAGGCCAATCTTGTCTTATGTGTTTGTACCGACACATTGCCAACATATTCAGAAGCCTAATGAGTCATACGCAATAGGCACGGTCCTTGGCTTAAACTAGGAGAGTGGACGTATGGTTAAGTGGAACACTTTGGCAAGAAGTTATGCTATCGTAGGTTCTCATGGAAAAAGAACAAATAGACGTAATGACGTTGATATGACGAGGAGTCGTCATAATGGAAAAAGTTTCCTAAAATGACAATTGATTAAATTAGGAAGGAGTTTCTAATTTAATAATTTTCTATTTGTTGGAGTGGCAAATAAGAAATAAAATATATTTGGGCTTAAGTTAATTTTTGGACTAAATTAGATTTGGGCCAAATATTAAATTAAATATTATATTTGGACTAAATTGGATTTGGGCCAAATATTAAAATAAATATTATATTCGGACTAAATTGGATTTGGGCCAAATATTAAATATTATATTTGGACTAAATTAGATTTGGGCTAAATATTAAATATTATATTTGGACTTGAATTAGATTTGGGCCAAAATATTTTATTTAAACCTATAAAAGGATTTGGGCCATTTAATTATATTTCTAGTTGGACTAAAATAAACCCACTTAATATTCTAATTAAATTAGAATTAATGGGGTAGCCCAATCCATTAGGGTTTTAGAAACCCTAGGATATTTCACTATAAATATCCCTTTATGGGTTGCCCAAAATTGAAGTGATTTTTGGTGTCGTTTTTCAAGAGTTGAAAAACGTATTGCCGTTCACTCTTCCCGTTTCTTTTTGGCATCGATTTGAAATGTGGGCGTTCTTTTACCGTCCATACTCAAGCCATGCAAAGGAGAATGAGCTAGCACTCCTATTCCGCTTTCCTTGCCAACAGACGCGTGCCGCGTATCACGAGTTAGAGGCTGGACGCTTGGACGGCTCGAATCCGTGAACGACTCGATAATCTAAAGGTTAGATTTATTTATTTATTTGTGAATGATTTAATTTCGACGTTGATCCAATCACCGGGATCGGGGTAAGTTCAAAATTTTGAACTACGTTGTTTACCTCGTAGCGATCTTGCTTTACTTTCATCTATGAGGCTCAAGACTTCACCTTGGGCACTTCATCAGTTAAGTTGACACTAAACTGACATGACTTGTTCCCATGAGCCGTTTCCTCAAGGTAGCCTTACCTCAATTCCAAAATCCAAGGCACTATCCCTACCTCAATTCAGATAGTCCAGAAACCTCATTCCTTAACTACTTTTGATTGACCAAACTTTTGGGCAGCATTTGCACCTCCCTCACCCCCATTTAGGGCCAGCATTCGCACACACCCATTTCCATTGACGAACCTAGGGTTACCCACCTTTCCTACAGAACTTTTGGACAACATTCGCACCTCCCTCACCTTATCATGGCCAAGGTTCTAGGCCTACTGGACTTTTGGGCAGTCATCACACCTCTCTCACCCCATTACATGGCCATGGTTCTCATATAGGTGGCCATAAAGCTAGGGTCGCCCTTCAGCCTATTGGGAGTCAGCTCTGAGGCGTGCTTTCCTTGCATACACTCAGTATTTTTTAAATCCTCGAACTCACTAGGCTCCTCAAAATTCTTGGCCTAAATCCTGAGATTCACAGTGGGTTTGCACATCTAGCCACGTATAACTTTCTGATCATCTATCAGGTTCTAACAAAATAATGTTAACCTTTACGGTACCCCTCATCCAAGCCTTCCCTTAGGTTAGCTCTGAGTCCACAACCCCTAGGTCTCTAAGCCCACTTGGCACACTAAACTATAGTCACAAACTCTATTGACTAGGTATCTCATCATTCCCTTTATGGTCGCTACGGCCTAACAAGCAACTCTTTTGGTTACGAACTCTACCTTAAACTGAGATTGCCATCACACAATGGTTGTGCTTAACCTTGTGCATTTATTTCAAACAAACACATACAAAATAAACAAAGAAGAAACAAGCATGTAGGCACAAGGCGTTTATACTCGCCAGTGTACGAGTGTGCGCTGTAGCACAATTTAATTTTCTGGGTAAGTCCAGGTCAATTCACTAGGAGATTGTTAATAAAACGAAAATAAAGCAGCGATATAAATTGGGTTGTCAGGCCAATTCATTTGATTTTAAGTGAGCAAGAATGAAGTAAACTGTAACTGTAAGAAGTCTTGAGTCAAGGCAATTTCAATGCCAATCCCATAACTTCCCAATAGATAGATAGGTACTAGAAATATAGATCTGAATTAATTTGAGGTTTTGCTATTAAAATGCATCCCAAGATGATGATAGTTCTTGGTCTAGCAATCTCCATACATGGCATGAGAGATTATAAGTTAAGCAACTACCATAAATTAAAATACAGTTAATATGCAGCAATCAGACAACTCATTTGGATTTGGGTACGATAGTATCTCCAGTTTAAGTAACCTCCATATGTGGCGTGGAGACTCTAAGTTAGGCTTATGCTCCAATCCAAATTCAAAGATTCAATGCACGCATAATACTCAAATTAAATTAGGTTTCTGGTAATGCATTTGAAGTTCGACTATCTTGGAAAATCTATGGCATTAGACACTGTCCTCGCCTTGGCCCAAGTTTAAGCTTACCCACACATCTCCAAAGAAAAATTAAAGAGACAAGAATTAAAGTGCTGGAATGTAAATATAGAAATTAAATTATAGAAACGTAAATGAACAGTTAAAGAAAGTTGCCGAATGTAAATGAGCATGAAAAGAAATTGCAAAATGTAGATAACATAAATAAAGATCACTGTATTAATGGAACAAAATGAAGAACATGAAAGAACTAGAATTAAAGAACAAAATAGAAAAGAAAAAAAAAAAAGAAAGAACATAAGAACAAGATGATGAACAATGCTCTTTTCCCCTTATTCTGGTTAAATGGCGGATGGGGACTCTCTCTTTAGTGAAGTTGATGATATATATATATATATATATATATATTCATCTTTTGCAAATGGACCTCGTCAAAGAAGAAATTACGTTGCGTGCCACCACGTTCACTTGTGCATGCTCTAACAAAATCTTCAAAAAAGGATTCCGATGATGGCGCTCGAAACAACGTTGAATGGTTTGGAGAAGGCATATCCAGATGAGGGATGAGTCATTTGAACGAATTCAGGATAGAATTCAATTAATGTGAGTAGCATTTGAATGCTATAATACGACATTCAGATGAATTGTGGCTTTTTCTTCATATTTTTGCTTATTCTTCCCTCGGCATCCGAATGTGTTAGGCATCATTCGACTGAATTTGGCTTTGTTGATATCCGGATCTGCTGCTTTGGTCTTCATAGATGGATATGAGGCTGGGCTTCACACTGGAGGTAAGTATATGTGTTATATTATATTATATTTTATATATTTATATGGCATGCACGCATGTAAATGTATTATATATAGATATGTATTATATTAGATATGCATTATAATATATATTATGGATATATTATATATATATAGATTTATATATATGTTACAAATTCTTTTCAATTAAATCAATTTAAAATGAAAATAGGGGTTATAATTATAACAAAATTTTACAAAATTAACCGCTAATCACACAACTTGTCGTTAACACTTTGTACTAGCCATGCTCTACTACCCAAAATCTTACTCACCAAGATTCCACTACCTCACGTGTTTCATTCTTCAGATCCAGCTGACTATCGACCTGTGACTATCAAATTAGTTCCTCCTAGGCATTACTTTCACCGTCAACCAGCACACAAGCTGTCACCATTAACCCAGTCACATTGTAGGCTTACTCCTACACCAAGCGTCGACCCCTACATGGGTACGCTTCAGGTGAAACTACATGGTCTCGTCGTAGTCCTCCAAGAACTATCATTCACTGTTGCTGCTATATGTCTAGCTCATTCTACAAGAACACATACCCTAGGCCCTCATCATCATTGACCACATCACCATAAAGGTAATTCTTACACAACCCTTGAGCATGCACCAAATCTACCATATCCACTTTACATGTTGAATATCTTTCCTATGCAACCCAACTCTATCCTCAAGGCATATGCAAAACCGACTCATCTCATGATTCCACTAGCACTGTTACACTAGACTCCGAGGTTAATCTACCCCTCGAGCCTCACAACGTTCATCTCATGGTAGAACGTCCCCCAATGGACTCTTTTGCGATACGCCATAATTTTATACCAAAACTTAATGGATCACAATTCTCTAATAGTGTTTCTAACGCCACTCATACTAGCATTCTCAAGTCCTTCCTCGACTAAAGAGTGCATTCATATGCCGTCAAATTGAGAATACTTCAGATCTAACCAATAGATTCTCTTTATGAATATCTTCACTCTTAAAATGATCGTCCATCTTCAGCCTCTCATTTAACCCAATCCCTTGGATCCTTCATCTCATTTTCAGAGTGACTAGATTATCCTTACATTCTGATCTTGATGATTCATATCATCCGTTCCTGATCCTAATAATGACAGCTAGGTTATTTCACCTCAGACTAACCATTCACGACTCGATCATTCTTGATAAATACAAGTTATCCCACCATTCAGTGTAAGAATTTTGACTAATGATCTTAAATCAACAGTCTATAAATATCATGGATCCATAATCATGGTTATCGAATCAACCTTACACTCAAATCATACTGTTGGATCCTAACTTCCATAGCTAAGTCATTCTGACCAGCTGTTCTAACACTTAACAAGGTTAGAATCCCCAAATGATTAACCTCTAAGACTTCAACCAACAATCCCCACGCTTCTAAGTAGGAATTTCATTTCACGAACCATCAGTTTCCTTTTTCCCCCCTAAGTCACCACTTGGTTTTTTTTCCCTAGTTCGCTCTGATACCAATTGTAACACCCTAAATTTTTTAGGCGTGTTATATAACTTAGGATTTCAGGAATTCTCAGTTTTTTTTCTCACAACACATTCACTGATGTACAACATATAATTCCTAAAAATCCCAATCTCACATTCTCAACCTAACAAGCCCAATAAACAAATAGCTAAGACAGGTGATATAATTACAAATATGGAAGCTAGATCGAACTTGATATGGTACATAACCATAACGTTTTATTTATCATATAAGAAATCGTTCAAGATGTCTACAAACGTATTACATGTATATCAAATCTCGGAAGTGATAATCAAACTCCTCAAACATAACTAAAACATACTAAGGTTCGCATCAACTGAATTTCTCATACATACTTAAAGATATGCTAAAACATGTTACAAACAGCAAAACAAGCATATTCTTCATCCATCTCTTTTCCATTAGAGTCGTTTGTTAAACCTAGAATGTTTGAATATTCTAGGGACATAGTCCAACTAGAAGATGAATCTTCTAGTGAGAACTCCAAAAAAGTTTATATAAATGCATGAACAGCTATAAAACATATGAGGAAACAATGAGGACTAATTCGAAGTGCCTTGTGAACATGTTAGCCTCCTCTAATAAGAGCTTTCTTAATGGCACACGCATAACGCCTCTCAGGAGGTCCCTAACCATGTCACTTTCACCCCCTCTTGGTGTGTTCCCTAGAACTTCATTTCTATCATAGAACTTATGCAAATGCCACATATGTTGTCCCTTAGACTCACGGTCTTTCCCATTAGAACTTTCTCAATGACGCACGTATAGCGCCTCTCGGGGGATATCTAGACTTTTACCTTCGGGCATCAATAGATAGGTACAACAATATAGCCACATGGATTTTATAAATGCAATAGTTGAAAGCTAATAGCATATATTTCCAAGAAAGCACATTTCGTATATACAACATGATTTCATGTAAGAGAACAACAGGAGTTTGCGTACAAGAATCTCATAAAACTTATTTCATGCAATAAAAGTCTCACGTAAGAGAAAAATATAGGATTTTAGAGCATATGAGCCTCACCTTGAAGGTTTATCTCTGGAAGTTATGGTTTCACCCCAAACGGCCTTGGTTTCTGTAAAAAACACGAGTTTCGGTAAACTTAACCTCAAATATTTTTACATAGGGTTGAAGGGAATTAAATGAGGGATGTAACTGGAAAATTTCAAGGAAATGGGGCCCTTCACGTGCGTAGGGAAGGTGGCCCACGCATCTTCACATGCAGCCCCTTCCCAACGCGTGTATTACATGCGTTGCCCCTCTGTTTCGGACAACTTTGCCTCATTTCGGTTTTTCGGCCATAGCTTTCTCGTTTTAGCTCTGATTCAACCACCATTTGAACCTACGGGTCCCTCTCTTCCCCTCTATAGGAATATTAAAAAAAAAAAAAAAAAAAACTTACCTAGCCATTTTTCTATCTGTTGTGGCAAACTCCAATGAAGACTTAAAACTCTGACGAGGCTCGTTCTCCTTTGCTTCTCCTCTAATTCCTTCCCTTTTTTTTACAAAATTTCATTCCTGTCTCAAGAATGGGATCCTTACCTTAGAATCCCCCAGTCCTCAACTCACTTGGAATGATTTGAGAATAACCCCATGGCCTTATTTATAGATTCATGACCAATCACATGTCACCTCTTGTCCTTAGATAAGCTTTGGAGTCCAAAGACTCAAAGCTATATTGGAGTGGGATTTGAAATCCAAAGCTAGAATGGAATGAATTTTGTACTCCAAAATGATTCAAAGCCATATTGGAATAAAATTTGAAATCCAAAGTGACTTATTTACACTAATACCCTAAGCTCATTCCAAATGCCATTTTGGCCTTGATTCCGAGTCCTCAAGCTTTGATGTTTTACCACATGAACTCCTAAGTCCCATGCTTCTCAATTGGCCCAAAAAATTTGGAAAAATATCATTTTCAACCCTTTTTCGATTGGAAGCAAAAATTACACTTAGGCCCTAAATGTATGTTTTGATCGCAAACCCTTTTGTGTCGTCCTGAAACCACTTAAGGGTTGTTCTATTCACAAAATTAGAGCCTCCTCAGAGTTCCATGGATTTCCTGGAAGCCCCCTTATTATCATTCAATCTTTCAGGTTGACTCACAATTGTACCAAAAATCGTATCTAATTTGATTTCTTTTGGTGTCATAAATCTCGTCTTGAGATGCTCGTCAATGAAATATATTTTTCCTTAGGTATCAAAGCTCTAGGGCACTCCCCGCAGCTGATTCGATGATTTATTTTTCTATTAAGCCATTTTTTTTGGGTATTTCAAACTCATTGAAATTACGTGACAACCTCACGAAAATATAGGGTATTACAACTGCTAGAAGGGCGATATATGCATCCATGGAATGCATTAGGATATTTTTGGATGTTGTTATCCTCACTTTGTAAGAATTTTCACCCGGCATGATGGTTCAATATGGTGTTGAGTTACAAATAGTTTATTTGATTTCTTTACTAACACCTAAATGGTAGAATGTAGCAAACCAACTCCTTGCCCAAGGGATTTACAATGATCTTATAGTATTCACCAACCAGTTGTGGGAAATGGAAGCTAACATGGGCATACAAGCCATGCCCCTAGCCGTAGTAAAGCCTATACAAGAATCAGAGGAACGAGCTCTGACAACCCTTCCTGGATCTGAGACCGAAGGAGAGTGACTATTGTTTTAAGAGATAGAGAAAGAACAATTTTGTTGTTTGAGGATGTGGACTTATAGATATGTATAAAGGAAATAAGATAGTAAAATGGAATGGCCTATGTACATGTATGAATAGAATAGTGAATCGAAGTGGCTATAATGAGATGAGGTGTTTTTACACATGTACAAGTGGATGAAACTATAGTGAAAAACCTACTTATGAGATACATTTGATGTTATGTTGGTTTTACTAACCTTGGAAGCTTTATGATGACAAGATAGGTACATGGAAGCTTTGGATCATAAAGAAGGACCATAAAGGATTGTTAACAAATTTGATGAGTAAGTAGGATGAGATGGAGATAAGTAAGTATATCAATCATTTGATGGGTTAAACCCCTTGCTATTATCTTGGGTGACTTACTGGATTTTTAGAAATAATTTTAGATATGGCTTGATGGAATTCCTTAAACAACTATTTTTTTAGAAATATGATGAATCAAGGTTTTGGGAAACTAACTGGATTTTGGAGATTTGTATTTTGAGGATATTTTGATATGTGGTTCGTTAGAATTAATAAATGTTTGGAAGTGTTGAGGAATTTAAAATCTTGGGGATTTTGAGCAATTGATTTATGGAGGATCATTTGTTTGTATTACAAGAATTTTTGGAAATTTGGGAGATCCAAATTAATCAAGGTTACTAGGAGGCACCTAATAATAACCCTTTTGAGGATTTTGGGAGACTATTTTATTTTGGGGATTTATTGAATTTAGCGCCTAGTAAAAGGTTTAATAGGCATGTATTTTGTGAATCCCATATACAAACTTGGAGAGATAGGTATTTCCGTACATATGGGTATTGGAAGGAGTAGTACTAAAAAATAGGAGATTTGAAACTTATGGTTGGGGATTTTCAGTCTTATTATTTGAGTATGAGTATTTTAGGATTATTTTTCTAAGATTTAATTGTTAATCTTATAATTTCTCATGTGGATATTTTCAGATGGTAAACACCCGACGACCCTGAAATTTTGTGCCAAACACTCCTAATCGACGTAGGAGCAACACTCAAGAAGAGGAGTGGCAACACCCCCTTGAGGAAAGGGTAGAAACCTTCCACGAGAATTCAGTACCAAAAAGAAACCAGGAGAGTGGGACCTGCATGGACCGAGTGGAACGGGTCTTGGAGAACACAATCACTCTTATACAAGGAACGTAGCCAATAGGTCAGGCCACCCCTTGGATTTCTAATGTTAATGACAAGTTCTAATGGTTAAATCTGCCTATTTTTTGAGGAAGGGCCAAAGCTGACCCTTGTGAAAGCGAATATTGGCTGGAATAGATTGAGAAATTTTTTTACTTCATTAGATGCAGTGAGGAAGATAAAGTTAATTGCACTAACTTTATGCTTCGAGATGAGGTGTATCGCTGGTGGAAAACAATGCAAAGGACTTTGCAAGACCCCATGGAACAAGGTACGCCAATTGTCAAATGGACACAATTTAAGAAACTCTTTAATATTATGTATTTCCCTTTGTGTAAGAAGATGGAGAAAGGTCACGAATTTATGAACCTAAAGCAAACTAGGAGCATGACCGTTGCCCAATATGAGGATAATTTTACCCGGCTAATCAAATATATGCCCATTTACAATTTGGACGAGAAAGCAAAGGCCTAACTTGATGGGCTGAAATTGGAGATTCAATAGGCATTAAGTGATATTTTACTCTTGTGTTGGTTTTGATGATGAAAAATAAATGATTTATATCTTAAGTCAAATATATAGCGACAGGACTTAATTGTTTACATATTTTTACTTAATTTTTGTCTTAACCTTATGCTATTTTTTCTACATAATGTATGTTTATATGGATTTTATATTATTTTAATCCCTCTTTATAGGAACCTAGCAAAGGATATTATTTCGAAGATTTGAACGTAAAAAGAAAGAAAAAAGAAAATATTATAAAATAATTAGTAGAGTTAATATTATATTAAATTAATATTACAATATAATTAAAAAATATTTATTTATTAATAATTAAATATATATTATAGTATTTTATTTATATATTATATTATAATTAATTAAATATTTATTAAAAATAAAATATATATTATATTATATTATATTATATTATATATTAAATTATAATATTTATATATATCTATTATATACTATACTAAATAAATGGCGTGAATGCCATGTGGATATATATATATATATATATTATTAAATAAGTCCATGGCAGTGGCGTGAATTGGACTTGGCTATGGCGGCCCATCTCATACATATATATGTAATAATATGTGAGACGAGGCTGGATGGGAAGGAATTGAAGCGGCCGAGCATTGGAGACGCGCATAGTAGATGAATTAAGAAGGAGATTGGAGGTGCACAGTGAAAGGAATTGGCTGGGGGACGACGCACACTGAAGGAGATTTTTAAGCCGCATAGAGCAGAAAATTGCAGCGACGCTTCACGCACGTAGCAGCGACAATTCCGACCCAGTGTAATTGCGATCCAGATCTGTTTCAGATCTGGACAGGGAATATTTTTCTCCTTTCAATTTCTATTTCTATTTTTATTTTAATAATGTCTAGCTAAATTACTTTAACTAGGGTTTGGATGGATTTTAATTTTGGGATTATGTGATTCTTTGTTTAGTTTGATTCAAAATCCGATTATTATTTGCATGAGGATTTTATATTGTTGTGCTTAGTGCGTTAAAAGATTGACCCCCCTTTTAATGATTTAATAATTTATGCATGACTGACTAAATGATTGTTATAAAAAAAAAAAAAAAAACGAAAGATCCATAGGCTTAATAGGCTTTTAATGAAAATTGTTGGCTGATTCTTTTGAAGAAGAGGAAGGGCTAGATTTCTTTATTCAACAAGTCCTAAAAAAAGAAAAGAAAAGAAAAAGAAATCAGAAAGCAATCCAAGACATTCTAAAATTGAAGAAAATTAAAAAGAAAGAAAGAAAAATGATATTTCCAATGGGTTGCCTCCCATTAAGCACTTCTTTATAGTCATTAGCTTGACTATATCTCATTCTTCAAGGAGCCTAAAATTCCTCCAATTTTCTCTTCTTTGCCCTTATTTCCTTCAAAACTTTTTCATAATTGGGAATCAGAGAAATAACATAAAGCAAATGGATGTTAATATGAAACTTTTTAAACTTCTTAAAAAATTTAGTAGCTTGTTGAACCAAAATAGCCATAAGAAATATTTTTGAAAAATGACGAGGGGTTTCAAAAGATTTTAAATTAAGAGTATAAGAACTTCCCTTGTTCTTCATTGATAACCCATGGTCTTCTTCTTTCGTTTCAAGATCTTTGCTTTCTTTCTTTTTTGTATGCTTTTCAATTTTTTCTTCTCTTTCAAGTTCTTTTTCACTTTGTAGAGTGACAACCTGTACTTGATTCCTTGGGGTCTCAATATTGCTAGGTAATTCCCTTTGTGGCTTTTCCAAAATTGCTTGAACAAGTTGTCCAATTTGATTTTCCATACTTTGAATTCTTGCCTCTGTACTATTCATAAATTTTTCCATCATATCCTCCAAATTTGACTTTTCCTCTTGTGAATTTTGATATTATTGAAAACATGGAGGCTCTTATTGTTGATTATTACTCCAAAAAAAAAAAAAATTAAGATGGCTCCACCATCCAGAATTGTAAGTGTCAGAGTAAGGATTGAAATTGGACATGTTGCCACCATAAGAAATAAAATTAACTTGTTCAGGGGAAGAATAAAAAGGATTTCCTACTTGACAATCAACACTAATGTGTCCCCCTTGCCCACAAAGCTCACAAGAAAAAAAATAAGAAAGAGATCATTGTTGAAACTCTCAAATTTTTCACATTCTTATTTAATGTAGCTATTTGAACATATAAGACACTGATAAGATCAAAGTTATAAATGTTAACTCCCTTTATATTTGCTTTCTCATTGCTCCATTGATAACCGTTGAACGCCATCTCTTGAAAAAGTTAAGAATTAAAAATTTCCTACAAGGTAAAGTAAAATAAAAATAATCATGAATAAATTAAATAAAAAAAATAAATCCAAAAAAGAAAACCTATAAAGAAAAAAAAGAGAAGTAAAAATTAAAGTTAAAAATAATAAAATAAAATAAAATAAAAATATTTAAATCTTAAAGTAAAATATATAGATGTTCAATCTAAGGCTAACTTATGTAGTTATGATATGCAATAAACTAGTTCTCGGCAACGGTGCCAAAAATTTGATGTGTGATTTATGCATAATTAATTCGAGCAAGTGTACTCTAATCAAATATGCATATAATGATGAAAAGAGTGTCGATCCCACGAGAACTAGATCACAATACCAAAATAATTTTAATTTAGCATAAGTTGAACTAATTAATTAATCGGATGAAAAAAATAAAAATAAATGAAAAACTGAATTCTTTGTGAGAAAAATTAATTAATGAATGCATTAGGGTTTAGATTTCATTTAATTTGGGTTATGTAATTATCTATTTAATCCGATTCAAAACTAAAAATACTCTTACAGTATTTTATAATTATTTGCATGTGATGGTGGATTTCTCTTAATTAATTAATAAATTTTTTCAAGTCATATTAATTCAATTTCACTGTCAGATTTCTGAGCAGATATCAACGAAATAAATAAGCATTAAGTTCTTTGAAAACCTTTAATCTCGGAAGGAGATTTGACTCACTAAGCTTTCTTGATTCCCACACACGAGTTAATAATCTTTCGATCTCATAGTCAAGCATGTGATTTATATTGTCTATGGATCTAATTTATAACAATCATTTAATCAATCATGCATAAATCATTAAATCATTAAAAGTGGACCAATCTTTTAAAGCATTAAGTACAATAATATAAAATCCTCATGAAAATAATAATTGGATTTTGAATCAAACTAAACAAAGAATCTCATAATTCCAAAATTAAAATCCATCCAAACCCTAGCTAAAATAATTTAGCTTGACATTATTAAAATAAAAATAAAAATAAAAATTGAAAGGAGAAGAATGTTCCCTGTCCATATCTGAAACAGATCTGGGTTGCAATTGCACTAGGTCGGAGTTGTCGCTGCTACGTGCATGAAGCGTCGCTGCAATTTTCTGCTCTGTGCGGCTTAAAAATCTCTTTCAGTGTGCGCCGTCCCTCAGCCAATTCCCTTCACTGCGTACCTCCAGTCTCCTTCTTAATTCATCCACTATGCGCGTTTCCAGTGTCAGCCGCTTCAATTCCATCCTATCCAGCCTCATTTTCACATATTATTTTATATATATGTACGAGATGGGCCGCCCTAGCCAAGTCCATTTCATGCCACTACCATGGACTTATATATATATATATAAATATGCACATGGCATTCATGCCATTTATTTAGTATAATATATAATAAATATTATACTTTAATATATAATATAATATAATATATATTTTATTTTTAATAAATATTTAATTAATTATAATATAATATATAAATAAAATAAAATAAAATAATATATATTTAATTATTAATAAATAAATATTTTTTAATTATATTGTAATATTAATTTAATATAATATTAACTTTACTAATTATTTTATAATATTTTCTTTTTTCTTTTTTTTTACACCCAAATCTTCGAAATAATATCCTTTGCTGGGTTCCTACAAAGAGAAATTAAAATAATGTAAAATCCATATAAACATACATTATGTAGGAAAAATAGCATTAGGAATTAGGTAAAAATATGTAAACAATTAAGCCTTATCAAATAGTTTTCAAGTTTTCAAACAAAAATCAAATTTATTTACCTTTGTGAAAATGAAAATCAGATGAATTACATACATGGAGATTTGCAAAAACAAGTATTAGAATTTAAAAAAATCTCCTAAATTATTTTCATAAATTGGTTTTGAATCGTTGGTCAAAATGAAGCAAAACATTTTCAAAGGAAAAAGACCATGCATGCTCTTTATAGATTGATGTTTTTATCTTTGACATGATTTTAATGATGAAATTCAATTGTAGTTTATGATGTAATTATTTTATTAATTTATATTTACTTGGTGTTCTAAATTTCTTTTATATGATTTATTAAGCACCAAAATTAAAATCAATTTCATCATGCATTCCAATGTCAAAAATCTTGTGATAAATCTCTTAATGACATTTGAAATATTATGTTTTTATTTGATCAAAAAATGAAAGAACTTTCTTAAGGCAAAATCAATCATATGTCGACTATATTAAAAAATTTTCTTATTCTGTCGACTATCTTCAAGCAATTTGTCAACTAACAGAATGATAGTTTTAATCTTTTGAAGTTTTTCCTTGATTTATCGACTAACTCATTTCATATGTCGACTAACTTTTTGGTCTATCGACTAACCTCAAGCAATCTGTCGACTAACTCATTTCATTTGTCGACTAACCTTTGATTCTATCGACTAAGTTTTTTCATCTATCAACTAACATTTGCTTCTGTCGACTAATGCTTTCAATCTGTCGACTTACAGAAGCTTAAAATTCAATTTATCGACCAATTTAAGTCATTTGTAGACTGATTAATTCGCAGAAAGCTTCCAACGACTAGTTTTTCAATTTTTCAATGATTATAAATGGTTAGTTTTCTCTTGAAGCTCTTAGGATGCTTATAAATACAACTCAAGGATGATTTAGAAGAGACTAATGGATGGGAATGAAGTGAAGTGAGTTTACAAATTATTTACATATTTGCAAATTGTATTTGTGCTTTCATAATTTTCTCTCAAAGGCTTTGATCTTCTTTTGTATTTAATTGTTTCAAGCTTTGTATTTTCTTGAGAGACATTGTAACTAAGAGTGTATACTCTTAGAACTTCTTTATTAAACATTTCTTATATTTCTTAGTTTGTGTAGCAAGAGTATAATGCCCCATCCTAAACTAAGCCACATAGTACAGAATAAATACAACACTTACATGGGCGTTATGGAAATCCCATAAAAAATACAACTAGGATTGCAACCTAAAACAGTTAGGGACTTCCGCCAAACATTTATTTGCACACATAATCATCTAATTTAGCTTTCTATTGTTACAATCGAGTCTTCACACAACAAGATAACATGGAGTTTAAAGTTAGAATACATTTCTTGTGAAATTATTACAAAATCCATGAGAAAATGGTATAATAGATTAATTAAACTTGCACAACCTTCCCCCTTTCTCCCGAGCTTGAACTTGGTATGCTTAGCAAACCTAGAACATTTGAATATTCCAGGGGTATTAAACACCCAAGCTAGATTATTGAATCTAGGTGAGGGTTCAAAATTAATTTCATGCCTGGAAATGTAAAATGCAAAGATGCATGTTCCAAGTAGAAGTCACACCCGGGTGTTGCAATCACCCCTGCTTAAGACATCATGTAACACAGCCTCATAACACGGCCAAGTGAAGTCTCCCTTCACCCATGATAATGACAACCAGTCATAAGCCACATGTAATGATGTATGAAAATATCGAAAAAGAACCTGCTTACCAACAAAGGTGTGTTATGCACATGAAATCACCATCATTATGTTTAACAATATGTCCAACATGTAGAAAAGACTTTTTAGAAAACCACTCACCTTCAGGTTCACTGGAAAGTATTATTTGCACACAAACAGAGGCTGTTTACTACATAAATCGAGGTTTTTTGTAAAGTAAGTACCCAAATTTTTTACATAATATTGTTCCATTTTATTTTATCGATTTTTTTTTTTTTCATTTTTTGCAGGATTTTTGGAAGCCCCATGCGCCCTCATGCGTCGCTTGGAGGGGGTTCACGTGCTTGCATGTGCGGCCTATTCCCCGATCATATGATCACTTACCCTGTAATTGTAACACTTTGGGGTCTCCATTCTGCATGGCCTTCCAGGATGTGATTTTTGACACTTGGAGCAATTCCTTTTGGCTTGAAATTCTTCCCCTATACTACCAAGTTAAATCCCTTGCCAAGTTTTTTATCATCAGGTCTTTGAGATCTGAATCGTAAGGAGTTCATTCTTTCGAGATTGCTTTCCATGGTCTGGGCTTAGAAAACCATCTTTGCATATGAGTGTGGTTAGATTGAACTTAATGCCTGCCGAATCTCTAATTTTAACCCTCCCAAAAATTTTTGGGCCTTTGCTCCATCGTCCATATCATAAATAGGCATGTATTTAATGAGCCGGGTAAAACTATCCTCATATTGAGCTACGATATGCTCAGTTTGTTTTAAATCCATTAATTCTATACCTTTCACCATCCTTTTACATAAAGGAAAATACTTGTTTCCTTAAAATACTCCCATTCAACATTTAGCGTACCTTGCTCCGCAGGACCCCGTAGGGTTCTCTATGTTAGAGTTATGCCCCACAAGCTAATTATATTTACATGTAATTGATCATATTTTTCCATTGTGACTCTTTATCTTCAATCAATTATTATTGTAAGGCATTATGTTTTATTTGTCATTGATGGTTGACTTTATTATTTCCACTCTTGACAAAGTCCATAGATCAAATAGGCTCATGGAATATGGTCGTGCATAGAGATGACGATCATGAAACATATTCCTTATAAGCCTTGATCTTAAATGTTCCTAGTTATAGAGTTATTAGGATTGGACACTAATAACTCGGATAGACTAGCATATATGATGCATGCTCAATTAGGAGAATGTCTTGTTTCATAGACATTGGTGTGTGGACACTAGTGCATATATGTGGGTGCTTATTATAAGAATAAGTACACTGAACTGACCCGCTACAGAATTCCTAATGGTAATTGTTTATTGTCAAATTGGAATTTCTGTGTTGCAATAGTGCAGATTGGTCCTTAGACTTGAGACATCATGGTAGTCTTATATTTGACTGGTTACGCTTTGGTTCTTTTTTGGATTCTAATGGAGTCATTAACAAATTATTACTGGGCGTAACCTTATCACATATGAAGGCTTGTGAATGTCGAAATAGGATTCATCACTTATCGACAAGATGAGAAGATGTCCTATGTATTCCGATGATTTCATGACTAAGGAAATCCTTGGCCAAGGTGAGATGGAAATCAAAAGGTGTTTTGATTTCATCTAACAAGTAATAAATCTGGAATGGATACATAGTTATTGAATGACTAGGGTTTCGTCATAAAACCATACCCTAAATTCAATCGGGACATAGTTGATGAAAAGATTTTACTGTACGGTAATTGCAATCGAAAAGGTCCGTGTTTTTCATCATTGGCTTGGCGTTCATGGCATGTTGCTAGATGTTAACCATGATATGTAGGGTTTTAGAATTAATATGATTAATTCTAAAACTATTAATTAAAGAGTTTAATTAAGAAGCCCATGAGATGAGTTAATTATGAAGCACATAAGTTTAATTAAAAGAGTTTAATTATTCTAAGGAGTTGGGCCTTCATATAGCCCAATAGAATTGGCCCTACATCTAGCCTAATGGTGGACCTAAGGGGTCACACACTTGGGTCAAGTCCGTTCCACAAATTAAAAGAGAGATACGGCCTAATATGATTATGGGCCAGACCTAAATCGTTTAGGGTTTTTCCAAAGGCATAATTAGGGTTTTTACTCTATAAATAGGCCACTTAAGAAGCTGGAAAAACAAGGAGAAATTCGGATCTCTCATTGGAGGCACCTAGGGTTACTAGCATTACTCAAGGCGTTCGTGGAAACGGCCGATCGTGTGGACCGACTTGGAGGAGTTCGTGTTTGCGGCTCTACGGATCAATCAAGGCAGAATCATATCTTCATAGTTGCCCGGTTCCTAACAGTGGTATCAGAGCGACAGGTTATCTCAAACCTTTGATGATTTTGTTAGTCTGTATATTTGATTCGGTCTTTGATTATGGCAAAAACGAATCTGTTTTGTTTTAAATTTGCCATGTTTTGATGAATCAAGAACAACAGTAACAAATCAATATTTATCATCGAATCTGCCATGTATAGATGGTCTTTTGATGTATGAAACAACATGCTTAGATGGTAGATTATTAAGTTTAGTGATCGGTTTTAATATGATATGAAACTGATATAAAGAAACGGTAAAAATCTGCCATTATTTTGCTGTTTTCCATCATGCTGCGAATCTGTTTGTTTGCAAGGGTTAAAAAGCATCTGTAATCGATTTGAAATAAGATTAAAACCGATTCAGATTATGGGGTCGTGTTATAGAACAGCATGTTCAAAAGAATCGGTTTGATATGATCAAACTGAGACCAGTTTTGGATCTGTTTTTGATATCATCTGTTCGAACAGTTCATTATCTATTCTGATATGATCAGTACGAGATAATGATCTGATTGAATAGAATCATCCTGATATAATCAAAATGAACAGCAATGTTGATGCGATCAATTCTTGTTTATTGTTTGATATAATCAGTATGTGTTCAAACAGTTTGCTAGCAGCAATCGTTTCTGATATGATCTAAAACAAACAGCAAAGAACAACAATTGTTTTTGATATGATATTAAATGAACAGCATTATGTTGATATACATATTGATGGCAAGGGTTTCTGATATGATCTAATCCGTGCAATTATTTATTACTGTATGTTTCTGTTCTATAAAATTTGGTCCGGGGGCGTTGCCCCCGAACCCCCATAAAGGGTGGAACATAATCTGTTATGTGCATAAGATATGCAAAAGCTGAAAACTGTTTTGTTTACATGTCCTTTTTACTTGTCTTCAATTGCTATCTTCATTGCTTGAGATGGTTTTATTGATTTTAAGATACATCCTTATAACATGTTGATATCATTGTGTATTAGATGCATGCTTATGATGAATTGATTATGCAATGTGTTAAATGCATGTAATATGATATATAAGATAGATTAAAACCCCTCGCTTAAAATTGTTTTAAGAATGAATTTTAAGTCATGAACAGGGAAATCAAAAGAGTTTAATTTCTCCATAGCCTTCCATCATTGGCATATAATATTAGGTTTTCATGTTTAATATGTATCGCCAATATCATTTGGGGCATACTAAGTATGGCAATCTATATTATATGTTACACATGTTGATGTACATTAGGTGATAAGTAGAAATACTATCGTCAATATTATTTGGGGGTATCTCTATTTGTCACACTTGTGATTGATGATGGTTTGACTTAACATGTTTTGCATAAGAGCTTCAATAGTATTTGAGTTTATGCAAATATGAGGCAAAATAGTTTGAGGGTTGCATGAGATGTAATTGGTAAGAGTTGCCTACCTTTTAAAATTACTATAAGAGCTTCGATATTATTCGAGTTTATGGTAATTCTAATTGGGTCTCAAGCCCACTAGAAAGCCTATGTATTTAAGCTTTCCAAATCTTATTTTGAGGGTGCTAAGATTTGATTAAAATAATGGGAGTATCACTTATGACACAAAAGTCCTTAATCATATGTGAATGTAATTGACTGAATGTTTAAATGTATGATCATGTTTATATTTGCAGATTTGTGAAATCAAAAATGGCCAAGAATCCACTTGCAGGTTTGCTAGACACTAACAAGTTGACAGGTCCCAATTATCTGGATTGGCTTAGGAATCTCAAAATTGTTTTGGATTCCGAAAAAATAACATATGTTATGGATAAGGCCCCACTTGAAAAAGTTTCAGAGGCGTCCATGCCAGAGGAACTTACCACTTGGCAGAAGTGGAAAGATGATGATCTTCAGGCTCGTTGCTATATGATGGCATCGATGTCAAATGAGCTGCAAAAGCAGCATGAGAAAATGGAGCATGCAGTAGAGATTCATTTGCACCTACAAGAGTTGTATGGTGAGCAGACTAGACATGTGAGATATCAGATCTCAAAGGAGCTTTTCAAGGCCCGTATGACGGATACTGAATCTGTCAATACTCATGCATTGAAGATGATAAGCCTGATCGAAAAGCTTGAGTCTTTGAGTGTTGTCATGGATAATGATCTATATGTAGATCTTATTTTACAATCTCTTCCTGATTCATTTGATCATTTTGTCATGAACTTTAATATGCATAAGCTTGAAACTACTCTTCCTGAGTTGCTTAACATGTTGAAGACTGCTGAAATGACAATGAAGAAGGATAAACCTGTCATGCTCATTGGTTCCTCACATTCCTCTAAACTAAAGAAGAATTGGTCAAAGCAAGGAAAGGAGAAGAGTTCTCAAAAGGGGAAGACAAAGCCAAAGGGTGGAGTTAAGAAAGAAAAGCCAAGTCAGTCAGAGAAAGGAAATTGCTTCCATTGTGGAAAGCTTGGGCACTGGAAAAGGAATTGCAAGACTTATCTTGCAGAACTGAAATAGAAACGTTCTGATTCAGGTATGTACTTTGTTGAAATTAACCTTTCAGTTAATGATGCTTCTTGGGTATTAGATACCGGATGTGGTAGTCATATTTGCAATGATTTGCAGTTGATGACAACAAGCAAGAGGCTAAATAAAGATGAGGCTTCTCTACGGCTTGGGAATGGAGCAAGAGTTGCTGCTATAGCCATAGGGACAGTTTATTTAGTTTTAGAATCTGGAATAAAGTTAGTTTTGAATGATTGTTTTTATGTGCCAGACATTATTAAGAACATTATTTCTGTTCCTGTTTTGGACAAGGAAGGTTTTAATTTTTCAATAGCAAATGGAGTTTGTTATATTTTCAAAAATGGTTTTTTTTATATGGTACTGGTGCATTATCAAATAATTTGTATTCTGTTCAAACTAAAGATTCCATGATTTGTCTACAACAAAGTAACAAAAGAAAGGCTGATGATCAAAATTATGCTTACATGAGGCATTTGAGATTAGGTCATGTAACACCCCCTCTCCTAGAACTGCTCGAGAAGAGGTGCTACGGGGAAAGTAAAATAAACTAACTGATAATCTGAAATCTGATACCATGACTGAACATCTCAATCAATTGGAATAAAAACTCTTAGTCAATACAAACTGAAATGCATAAACTCTTACTGAGGGACAATCCCTCAACTGAAATATAAAATAAGATCTAATCTAAGAAAACTCTATAGAACTCAACAGACTCCCAGACATCTTTTATCTTGAGCGGCTCCACGTACACACACTACTGAACACTGCTGCTAGGCCCCACATCTGATACTCCCCTGCTAGAACCTGGAGGGGTGAAGAGTACAAGGTGAGCTACAAAAGCTCAGCAAGTAATAAGCTGGAAAGAATACTGAAGCTGAATCGAAGAATATCGATACTGGTAAATAACTGACTGAACTTGTACTGTAAAATCACTGTCTGTTTGCATTAATAAAAATGTAATGCACATAAATTGTAAATTAAATGCAGGTATGCAACTTTGGCTCATAGGCCCACATAATCTGATAATACATACCTGTCTGATCTGAAACCTGCATACATAAAAACTGTAAGCACATACTGTGGGCAAAGCCCCTAGCCCCCTAGTTGCCACCAGGCGAGCAACTCATAAACTGAGTTGAAACTGAAACTGATGGGATCCCCGCGGACAAGCCGCCTGGCGCGCATAATGCAATGCAATGCTCACATAAATGCTAGCACACGATATGTAATGCTCCATATAAAGTCATGCTCAATGCTCATACCAAAATGTATGCACATAATCTCATAAAATAATGCTGATCATGTTATAATAATGCTGAACATGATATGATCTTCATCTATATATTAGAATACAAAGATTCAATGAACTATGATTTAGGGTATGGGTATGATTAACTTGTCATGTTCTGGCTTATGAATTCAATGTTGGAAGGTATTGAATACATTAATTGAATTAAACTTGAATTAGGACTCACTGGAAGCTAAATTGGATTTCTGGAAATGTCATCCGGATATCAGGAAGGATATTCGGATATGATGAAAGACATCCGGATATGAAAAAGGCTGATCCGGATACACTAACATTCAAAGCAAAAGCTATTCGGATATGCTGGGATGTATTCGAATATGAACTAGGACATCCGGATATGATTCTGGTCATTCGGATATCTCACTGATGCGTTCGGATATAACTGGGGACTATTCGAATAAAAAAAAAATTTAACTTTTGAGGGAGGCATCCGGATATCAGGCGAGACATCCGGATATTATCTTGACCTTTTCGGATGTATAAACAAACCATTCGGATATCATACTTGAAGAACTTTAGATACATCCGGATACGATACAAGGTATTTGGATATTAGAACTTAGAATAATAGAACTTGCAATCCAAAAGGGATAAGGATTAATCGAACTTGCAATCCAAAATGGATGAGGATTAATAGAACTTGCAATCCAAAATGGATAAGGATTAATAGAACTTGCAATCCAAAATGGATAAGGATTAATAGAACTTGCAATCCAAAATGGATGAGGATTACTGGAACTTGCAATCCAAAATGGATGAGGATTAATAGAACTTGCAATCCAAAATGGATGAGGATTAATAGAACTTGCAATCCAAAATGGATGAGGATTAATAGAACTTGTAATCCAAAATGGATAAGGATTAATGGAACTTGAAATCCAAAATGGATAAGGATTAATGGAACTTGCAATCCAAAATGGATGAGGATTAATAGAACTTGCAATCCAAAATGGATAAGGATTAATGGAACTTGCTCATAACTTCACTGTTATACGCATATATATATATATATACGTCTCTGCTTACTGCCTGCACTCCTCATCCTACAATTTAAATAGCGTTAATCAGTTTTGGATGTTCAGTGTTGAAATGGTGAGGAGGTTTAAACTCACCAGTGTGTGAGTGTAGTTGTAGCACAAATATAAATTCCGGACAAGTCCGGGTCGATTCACTGGGAGGTTTATTTAACAAAAGAATGGTTCATTCGGGTTGATTTATCCAAAGAGAGCTAAGTTTTCCTGATTGTGAAAAGGTTTTTTTTTTTGAATATTAAAAAGGTCTTGGGTTGAGGCGAGTTCAGAACCAATGCCTTATAAATCTCTTATAGTAATTAAAACAGCAATATTAATCTGAAATAAACAGAGGATCGTTTCGTAGTTATAATTCAAGATACGAATGATTCTTAGCTAAGCAACCCTCATACATGATATGATGGTTCTGGGTTAAGATATCACTGTAAATTTTATTATACTAGAGACTATGATCTGATCGTCTGAGCTTGGGTATATCTCATCTCCAATTCTAGCAACTTTCATACATGGCATGAGAGTTCTAAGTTAGGATGATGACCCAATCCAAACTCACAAAATCATTTATACACTCAACTTGAGTTTAACTCAGATAAATCTTGCATTCATCGAGGTTTGGCTTATCTTGAGATTCAAGAACATTGGACACTGTCCTCGCCTTAACCCAAGATTAGATTTAGCTACTCATTTCCATTTTTAAAATAAATTGGCAGGAATTTAAATGACGGGAATTTAAAGACAATAATTGAAAGACTATTTTGACCGACCATATAGGCGGTATATAATTGAAAGATAATAATTGAAATTGCAAGAATTTAAAGGCAGAAATTAACCGACCATTTAGGCGGTGGATAATAAAGTAACAATAAATGACATAAGAATTTAAATAAGAAAAAGAAGAAGTAAGATTTGCAAGAGAAAATAAAAGAGAACAAGAGCAATTAAAACAACTAAAATTTCATTCAAGAATAATCATCCCTTACAAGTGCACCTAAGTGCTCTATTTATAGGCTAAAAGATGTAATGGAAACCACTTAATTATATAATTTAATAATACAAAATATCTAATTGATGATGTAAGCAATGATGTCATTTTAACCATGATGTAAGCAATGATGTCATCTTATCCCATGATGTAAGCGATGATGTCATCCTATTTGTGGGACTTGGGCTTTTCATGTTTTTGGGCTTTGGGCCTTCTTTGTGTTGGGCTTGAGCTTGGGCTTGGGCTTGGGCCTTCCTTGTGTTGGGCTTGAGCTTGGGCTTGGGCTTGTCTTATGTTGGATTCTATTTGATTGTTGGGCCAAGTGCACATGAAACATCCTCTAGACTCCATAGTTGGCCCATGATTTTGAGCAACAATAATGGGTAATCCAACGTCTTCGATTTATGCCCCTAATTAATTGTAGAAGACAGCTTTCTTGCTTCATCCTATAATAATACATAATGCAAATAATTATTTATTTTAAGCATAATTATAAAGCCAAAATAGGGGTATAATTCATTAGGATATAGGAAATATTGACCCTTATCACTTACTGATATAAAATCTGAGAACTCAATGAAGAACTGGAATAATCTGAAAAACTGATATAAACCTGTAATGGAAGGGATTACAGGAAGAATACTTGCCTGATAGAACTCTCTAATCGAACCCTGGAGCGATCCTGAAGACTCTAGCAAGCCTCTGTTATCTCTTGGCCTTTCTATTCTTCACATAGTGTGAAGAAAAGCTAAGCTAATGGGCTCTATATATAGACATAAAGTTCTAGATCTCTTTCCTTTTATAACTTGGAATCCCTCTCCCAATTGAACTTGGAGACTCTCAAAACCTTCTCCTATTGGGACTAGGAGACTCTTAATCCAAATCCATCTCATACATGGATTCTCATTCTTCTTTAAATACATAGTCTCACTTAATTAATAATAATACAAAAATTATTATTAAAACTCTCAAATAATAAAACTCCAAAATTACCTTCATGCCCTTGCATTTAATTTCCACAAAATAAATGCCATTTAAATACTATTATCTCAATTAAAAATCACTAGTTTGCCACCTTGGCAAATTCTTTAACTCCAAAATTAAAAAAAAAATAAATGCTATTCTTTTCCTTCAAAATCTCTAAATTGCCACATTAAATAATTAATTGGCAAAATCGCTTAATCAAATACTTCAACAATTAATTAAATCATTCTTGAATAAATACTGGACCCTCTAATGGATCGTTACAGGTCATATTTCCAAAGACAGGATAAATGAGTTGGTTAAAAATGGGTTATTGAACTTGTTTGACTTACAATCACTTCCAACTTGTGAATCGTGTCTTAAAGGAAAGATGACGAAATCTCCATTTGTTGGACAAGTGGAGCGTGCATCTAACCTATTGGATTTGATCCATTCAGATGTATGTGGGCCACTAAATGTTAGTGCAAGAGGTGTTTTTTCATACTTTATTACCTTCACCGATGATTTCTCACGGTATGGCTATGTTTACCTTATGAAGCACAAGTCAGAAGCCTTTGAAAAGTTCAAAGAATTCAGGAATGCAGTAGAAAAACAAACAGGAAAAAGTATTAAGATCCTTCGATCTGATCGAGGGGGAGAATACTTGAGTACAATATTCATTGATCATCTTAAAGAGAATGGGATTCTCTCCCAGTGGACTCCATCAGGAACACCACAACTAAATGGGGTTTCTGAACGAAGGAATCGAACCTTATTAGATATGGTTAGATCCATGATGAGTTTCGCTGATCTCCCTTTATCCTTTTGGGGCTATGCTCTTGAGACAGCTGCCCATTTACTGAATAGAGTTCCCTCTAAATCAGTGCCTAAGACACCATATGAGATGTGGTTTGGTAAGACACTCAGTTACAAATATTTAAGAATATGGGGGTGTCCTACCTATGTTAAGAAAACAGTGGGAGATAAGTTGGATACTAGATCCACTAAGTGTAAGTTTGTGGGATATCCAAAAGAATCAATTGGATATTATTTCTATCATCCCCTTGAACAAAAGGTGTTTGTTTCAAGGAATGCCACTTTTCTAGAAAAGGAATTCCTATTAGATGGGAATAATGGCAATATGATAGATCTTGAAGAAATTCAAGAATCACAAATTACTATCCCACAGGTGGAAGCAGAAAATAACTTTGAACCTCAAAGTACACAATCTCCTCGTAGATCCCAAAGGATCTTGAGACCTCCTGATAGGTATGGATTCTTAGTTGAGGGTAATGAGGATAACCTTCTATTGAATGAGGATCCTAGAACCTACAAGGAGGCGATATCTGATATCGACTCGGGAAAATGGAAAGAAGCAATGAAATCCGAAATGGATTCCATGTACTCTAACAAAGTATGGACTTTGGTAGATCCTCCTGAAGGTATTGTACCTATTGGCTGTAAATGGATCTACAAGCGAAAGCTTGGAGTTGATGGAAAAGTAGAGACTTATAAAGCTCGTTTGGTGGCAAAGGGTTACACTCAAACTCAAGGTATTGATTTTGAAGAAACCTTTTCACCAGTTGCGATGCTTAAATCCATTCGGATTTTACTTGCCATAGCCACATATTATGACTATGAGATATGGCAAATGGATGTGAAAACAGCCTTCCTTAATGGTGACATTAAGGAGGATATTTATATGGTACAACCAGAGGGATTCATATCCAATGGAAATGAGCAGAAAGTCTGCAAGCTTCAAAGGTCCATTTATGGACTAAAACAAGCTTCCCGGAGTTGGAACATTCGTTTTGATGAGACAATCAAATTGTTTGATTTCATCAGAAACTTGGATGAACTATGTGTGTACAAGAAGGTTAGTGGGAGTGCAGTCACTTTTCTGGTGCTTTATGTTGATGACATACTACTCATTGGGAATGATGTAGGTATGTTACAAGCAACAAAAGCCTGGTTATCTACTAATTTCTCCATGAAAGATTTGGGCGAAGCATCTTATATTTTGGGGATTAAGATCTATAGAGATAGATAAAAAAGGATGCTTGGATTGTCCCAATCAATGTATATAGATAAAATGTTAAAAAGGTTTAACATGGAAGGATCTAAAAGAGGATTTCTTCCAATGCGCCATGGGATTTCTCTCTCCAAGTCTATGTCTCCAAAGACTCCAGAGGAGAGGAAAAGAATGGCATCTATACCCTATGCTTCTGCCATAGGTAGCATAATGTATGCTATGCTATGTACTAGACTTGATGTTGCACATGCTCTGAGTGTCATGAGCAGATATCAGTATAATCTAGGTGAGGAGCATTGGAAAGCTGTGAAAGGGGTTCTTAAGTACTTGAGAAGGACGAAAGACACTTTCATGGTTTATGGAGGAGGAGAACTGAAACTGGAATGTTTTACAGATTCAAGTTTTCAATCTGATGTAGATGACTCAAAATCTGTGTCAGGTTATGTATTCACCCTTAATGGTGGAGCAGTTTGTTGGAAGAGTTCCAAACAAGAAACTACTGCAGATTCTACCACTGAGGCTGAATATATTGCAGCATCTGATGCTGCAAAGGAAGCAGTTTGGATGAGAAATTTTATCTCAGCATTGGGAGTGGTTCCTACTATTGTTGATCCAATTTTAGTATACTGTGATAACAATGGTGCCATTGCTCAAGCAAAGGAATCGAGGTCCCATTAAAGATCCAAACACATATTGCGGAGATATCGTTTAATCCGTGAGATAATTGGCTGTGGTGACATCAAAATGGAGAAAGTTGCATCAGCGGAGAATGTAGCAGATCCCCTTACAAAACCATTGTCACAGCAAGTGTTTGAACGTCATCTTGAGAAGATGGGCTTAAGATACATGGGAAATTGGCTTTAGGGCAAGTGGGAGATTGTTAGAGTTATGTCCCACAAGCCAATTATATTTACATGTAATTGATCATATTTTTCCATTGTGACTCTTTATCTTCAATCAATTATTATTGTAAGGCATTATGTTTTATTTGTCATTGATGGTTGACTTTATTATTTCCACTCTTGACAAAGTCCATAGATCAAATAGGCTCATGGAATATGGTCGTGCATAGAGATGACGATCATGAAACATATTCCTTATAAGCCTTGATCTTAAATGTTCCTAGTCATAGAGTTATTAGGATTGGACACTAATAACTCGGATAGACTAGCATATATGATGCATGCTCAATTAGGAGAATGTCTTGTTTCATAGACATTAGTGTGTGGACACTAGTGCATATATGTGGGTGCTTATTATAAGAATAAGTACACTGAACTGACCCGCTACAGAATTCCTAATGGTAATTGTTTATTGTCGAATTGGAATTTTTGTGTTGCAATAGTGCAGATTGGTCCTTAGACTTGAGACATCATGGTGGTCTTATATTTGACTGGTTACGCTTTGGTTCTTTTTTGGATTCTAATGGAGTCATTAACAAATTATTACTGGGCGTAACCTTATCACATATGAAGGCTTGTGAATGTCGAAATAGGATTCATCACTTATCGACAAGATGAGAAGATGTCCTATGTATTCCGATGATTTCATGACTAAGGAAATCCTTGGCCAAGGTGAGATGGAAATCAAAAGGTGTTTTGATTTCATCGAACAAGTCATAAATCTGGAATGGATACATAGTTATTGAATGACTAGGGTTTCGTCATAAAACCATACCCTAAATTCAATCGGGACATAGTTGATGAAAGGATTTTACTGTACGGTAATTGCAATCGAAAAGGTCCGTGTTTTTTCATCGTTGGCTAGGCGTTCATGGCATGTTGCTAGACGTTAGCCATGATATGTAGGGTTTTAGAATTAATATGATTAATTCTAAAACTATTAATTAAAGAGTTTAATTAAGAAGCCCATGAGATGAGTTAATTATGAAGCACATAAGTTTAATTAAAAGAGTGTAATTATTCTAAGGAGTTGGGCCTTCATATAGCCCAATAGAATTGGCCCTACATCTAGCCCAATGGTGGACCTAAGGGGTTACACACTTGGGTCAAGTCCGTTCCACAAATTAAAAGAGAGATACGGCCCAATATGATTATGGGCCAGACCTAAATCGTTTAGGGTTTTTCCAAAGGCATAATTAGGGTTTTTACTCTATAAATAGGCCACTTAAGAAGCTGGAAAAACAAGGAGAAATTTGGATCTCTCATTGGAGGCGCCTAGGGTTACTAGCATTACTCAAGGCTCGTGGAAATGGCCGATCGTGTGGACCGACTTGGAGGAGTTCGTGTTTGCGGCTCTACGGATCAATCAAGGCATAATCATATCTTCATGGTTGCCCGATTCCTAACACTCTACATAGATTCCACCACTGCTCTACTTTGTATCGGAGCATAAAAGTGGCACAACTCAACTTTTCTTCCTTGCCGCACCCTAAGAGGTGAAAAATCTTTTCCATTTGCTCTAGCCAATACTCATTCTCGCTAGGATCCATTCCAACCCTACCTCAGAATGCGGGTGGATTTAGCCTTTAGAATCGGTCAATGATATCTAGGCCTAGTGAGACAGCCTGACTTCCTGGTTGCAACCCTCTCATATAAGTCAACATGTTCTCCATAATCTGCTCCATTCGGTTGATGTGAGTTCCCTCTTCTGGTTGCCTTTCCTGACGTCTTTCTTGAAAGGTGGGTTCGGGCCTGGTTCCCGACATCTCTCTTGTTGGAGTTCTTGATTCTTCTTCTTGGTTTTCGCTTTGATGAAGATTTGGTGTGGCTGGTCCCAATCTTCGTGATCATTGGGTATGCACCATGTAAAATAAATATGATTTAATTCAGGTAAAAAAGTGTTTAATCAATGCATGCTCTAATTTCTACATACTATACAATTTCTAAATTTATGTGCCTAGGGCTAAAGGACTAGGACAAGCCATACTGGATGAGACACACCTCGCCAAGTATACTATCCACCCTAGTGTTATTGTAATACCCCACCTTCCCAGAGCATTAGGTAACGTAAGATTCTGGGGATATATATAATTTTTTTTCCAACGAAAACTCAACACAACAACCGTTCCCCGAAGATCCCGTTACACCTTCTCAGAATATCAACTTAGATTCATTGATAAACTAAGATAGGTAAATCACCTCAAATGTAGAAGCTAGATCGAATCCTCAATAGAACATAACCAAAATCACTTTATTTATATCATAAAGCCAAACCAACGGTTTAGATGACGTCATCAAAATAAACAACATAATTGAAAACGACATACTATAAACTATCCACTATTCGCCGTCACTTCTTAGCAATCCCTTTTCCTTTCGCACCGCTGCCTTCACCTGGAACGTTTGAATATTCCAGGGATATAGTCCATATTAGATGATGAATTATCTAATCAAGAGTTCAAAAACACGTTTTCATGAATGAATGCAAGACATGAAATAAACCAACACAACCCGGCAAGCCCTAACTTAAGAGAATCTCACATAGTGCTTAACCCTACCACAGGGAAAGAGCAATCTCTCTAAAAGCCATGCCATCACACCAACACATCGACACAACGCGGTTCTAGCTTAAAAGGGTCAAGGTCAACGCATCTCTCCAACATCTCAGGAACAATCGTTATCACTCCCGGCCTACGAGGGTCACATCAACGTAGGAACCTGGCTCACCACAATTACGTCAGGGATAACGTTCCCACTAAAAAACATCCAGGAACCACTACCTAGTCCCAACTCAAATCCCATATGGACCACCTAGTCATCTTAGTGTAACTTCCCTGACCATATGGCTCTGCCCGAAAACTAAGGCGGCTATCTCGGCATGCACATCGGCACAAGATACCCCTATATATTATTCCAGAAACACCCAGGGGAATTACAACTACATTATCTAAACAACATTCTAGGTTGTCATTCCATATGAATAACACAAAATGCAAAACAATGCCACATATCACAACTCAATGCATCATATAAACAACATTTTATAAAATGCAATGCACAAGTACAAAATAGTTAGGGATGGACCTCTTTCACAAAACCAATCGTCCCAGGTTACCGTTCGCATGTAACAAAACCATTTTGCATAAAATCCCAACACATTTACGTAACGCAAATACCAAGCTTTAGGGTAGAGACACCCACAGTAAACCAAGCTTTGGGGAGGAACCACTCACCTCGAATGTATTCGAAATGCCTCGATCCTCGTGTACAGTCTTGATTTGCATGCTATACCCCAAACACCCGAACTAATACCCAACCTCAAGCCACGATACTCCATAGACATCATATTTATTTAAAGGAGCATCAAAATCCATTTTTCCTTAATTTTTCATAATTTCCTTTAGTTTTCTCCTAATTTTCACCTTGATAATTCCAAAATAATTATCTCCTCAAACATTTTTCCAAATATTTCAACACGATAATTCCTAAAATAAATTTAGAAAAATAATGTAACAAAATTCCAGAATTACCCTTGTGTCATGCACCCTCACGCACTAAGCGCGTGTATGCGCGTGAAGTATAGCGCATGCAGGCCACGCGCCATTCTTCTTCCTTACTTTCGGCCGTCGGTGACTCCTCTGATGGCTGATCTGATCCCACCCTCTTGAAGCCCTCACTCAGTTGATCACGTTGGCACCGCTTATCGGCCGAAAGGTCACCGGAAAAGCCCCTGAACAGGCAGTTGCAGGTGCGGCTTGGCAGTCTGCCTCATGCTTTCCAGCGAGCTTCAAAACCCACTCAAAACCACTCATTTGCTCACCAAATTTTCCATAATTGATCTATGACCTGCTCTTGATTCCACCTCTAACCCCTCAAATTTACAAAAACCCTTAGCCACTTTGCTTCTATTTGTAGGCGAAATCCCTTTGCTAGCTGCCAAATCCCGAGCTTTCTTAACCCCCAAGGCCTAGATTTAACCATTGAGTGGCTCGAATAACCCTAAATCATCCACAAAATCCCTCGAGATGCTTGGCTATATTTTCGGTCACTTCAGCCATAAAATTCGATCATATCTCGACCATTTTCGGCCAATGGCCACCACTTAAGGCCTCCCCATGTCGTACACCACCTTCCACAGCTCTTTCTCAACCATTCCATCGCTGGAAATGGCAGCCACACGCGGTGGCAATGCGGCGGCCGATTTCCTTGCTGCGTTGACACTGTAAAGTTTACTTAATTGCACTTCAGCCCACTGGTTTATTCCAATCTCAGTTTACCCCTTTCCGTGAGGCCCTTGATCTTTCCAATACTACCATTAAGGCCAATAAGTTTTATACTCTTTATTTTATCCTCGAAATTCCTAAAAAATTATCTTTTTGACTCTCTCGGGCAAAATTAATAAATTATACTTTGGCCTGGTTGATCGATTTGACCCTAAGTCCTTTTGTTTTAACATGAAATCGCTTGAGGGTTCTTTCATATATAAAATCTAGGTCCTTAAGACACTCCATTGACTTTTCAAAAGTTTCCTACGTCGATTCAGTTTTCTTAGTCTGATCCACAGCTGTACCGAAAATCGTTCTCGATCCAACTTCTTTTGATACCTAAAATCATAACTCATATTACTTGTCAATACTATTACATTTTCCTTAACTATCTAGGGTCTAGGGTATTCCTTTCGGTCAATTTGGTCGCTTAAAACTGCGATAGTGTACCCTATAGCCCTATTCTTTAAAAAATTCCACTTATACCCTTCCTAAAATGCCATTTATAACCGCAAGAATTTGTCGGGTATTACAGTTACCACCAATATATAAGGTTTTTTGTAATGTGATGATACCTCTTATAAAGGTGTTATGGGGACATCGTGTATATTAAGAAATTACTTGGGAAAAATGAGGAAGAAATACCCACATTTTTCGGCTATAAGGAAGTCATGAGGTGAAATTTCGACAAATTTTTTTTAAGGAGGGGTAGAGTGTAATACCCGAGAATTTTATAAAATCATATATTTGAGGAAATAGGATATTCGCCAAAAGATTATGAAAGTCCTGAGGTAAAAGTGTAAATTTTAAACTGGGGTAAAAGAGCATTTTTTGGAAAGATTTGAGAACAAGCGTAATTTACCAAGAACATTGGAAATTGATGTAAGAAAAATCTTCCTAGTGGCAATTGGGGACATTCAAAGATGGTTAAGGGCATAAATGACATAGGGGTTAAAGTACAAATATGTGGAAACTTCGGGCCAAAGTAAAAATTTTGAAAACCCGTAATAGATCGTTAGAGAAATGAACTGGCTCAATCAGCCGTTGGGAGTCATCATGAGACTCGAAAATCAAGGCCCAAGTTGGCATGGTGCTTGGAGGATTTTGATTGGTTGAAGATTTTTATAAATAGGGCTTTAGGGTTAAAGAACAAGCATACTGTAATGCCCCACTTTTTCCAAGTGTGCGTTAACATGGAATTTCGGGGATATTTTTTTAACATACACTCGGCCTAAAATCAAATCATGACAATCCCATTCCACCTTCTCAGCATATCAAACTTAAAATGAATAAGCCAAGACAGGTACATCATCACATTAGCAAAAGCAAGATTGAAACTCAAATTTCACATAACTAAATTCACTTTATTCATAGTGTAGAAATCGAACTATCGTTTGACATGACATCTTCAAAACAAAATACATAGAGACTCATCTCTCAACAACAACTACTAAACACCTCAAACATAGACAAAATATACGCTAAAGATCACTAGCTTAAATGACGGCTACATCTCGATAACCCCTTTTCCTTTAGCGCTGTTGCTTTCACCTGGAACGTTTGAATATTCTAGGGACATAGTCCAAATTAGATGCTGAATCATCTAAGTGAGAGTTCAAATACATTTTTATGAATATATGTAAGACCATGAAACAAAACCGACATATCCCGACATGACCTAGCCCAAGAGAATCCTACATAACACTTAACCCAGACCTGGGAAAATGCAATCTCTCTAAAGGTAACACAACCTCATCGACACATTGACATAACACAATCCTACTTAAAAGGGACAACCTCAATGCATGAACTCGGGTATCTGAAAGTAAAGTAAGATTGCTATGGGGCAAGCAGCGTAGTTCAAACATTTTGAACCTTACCCTGATCCTAGCGATTGGATCAACGTCGAAATCAAATCATTCACAAACAAATAAATAAATCTAACCTTTAGATTATCGAGTCGTTCGTGGATTCGAGCCATCCAAGCGTTCGGCCTCTAACTCATGATACGCGACACGCGTCCGTTGGCAATGAGAGCGGAATAAGAGTGCTAGCTCTTTCTCCTTTTCGCGGCTTATGTATGGACGAAAAGAACGCCCACGTTTCAAATTGATGCCAAAAGAAATGGGGAAGAGTGAACGGCAATACGTTTTTCAACTCTCTAAAAACGACACCAAAACTCACTTCTTTTTTGGGCAACTTATAAAGGGATATTTATAGAGAAATATCCTAGGGTTTCTAAAACCCTAATGGATTGGGCTAGCCCATTAATTCTAATTTAATTAGAATCTTAAGTGGGTTTATTCTAGTCTAACTAGAAATATAATTAAATGGCCTAAATTCTTTTATAGGTTTAAATAAAATATTTTGGTCCAAATCTAATTCAAGCCCAAATATAATATTTAATATTTAGCTCAAATCTAATTTGGTCCAAATATAATATTTAATATTTGGCTCAAATCCAATTTAGTCCAAATATAATATTTATTTTAATATTTGACCCAAATCCAATTTAGTCCAAATATAATATTTAATTTAATATTTGGCCCAAATCTAATATAGTCCAAATATTAACTTAAGCCTAAATATATTTTATTTCCTATTTGCCACTCCAACAAATAGAAAATTATTAAATTATAAACTCCTTTCTAATTTAATCAATTGCCATTTTAGGAAACTCTTTCCATTATGACGACTCATCGTCATATCGACGTCATTACGTCTATTTGTTCTTTTTCCGTGAGAACCTACAATGGCACAACTTCTTGCCGAAGTGCCCCACTTAACCATACGTCTACTCTCCTGGTTGAAGCCAGGGACTGTGCCTATTGCGTATGACTCATTAGGCTTCTAAATATGTTGGCAATGTGTCGGTACGAACACATAAGACAAGATTGGCCTCTAGCAAGGCATCATGCCTACTCAATTATTTAGAAGGATTCATAATCCGCAAATAACCTTTCACGAGCATGGTTACCATGTAATTCGATCCTCTCGTCAATGTATCCTATGTAATCTCAAGTTGGCAATGTGTTGCTTGATTATGATCACATAAGTATTTCTTCGGTCATCCGGATATCTTCACTTAATAGAAAGTGAATCAATAACTCCTTACTGATCTCTTTCACCATAGCCATGGATTTAAAGTGAATATCCACCGAAGGCATCTTAGATACATCATCCTCTATCAAGGGACAGACGAGTTCCATCTTGGCTATGCACCCATCTCCATAAGCCTCACGATATACCTAACGATCACCCACGTGTAGCCTTTGTTTAGGCCCATCGAAACGATGTCAAAGCATATCGGTCTTCTTATGAGATGACTGAGACAACCTCAGGTCTAAGGATTAGTTACACCCATCTCGTATGAGAATTCCATCAACATATAACCAAAATGGATTCTCATGGCGAGTCATGTTCAGTGACACGTTCTACAACATTGGTCACCTATGTACTTGTCTAGGCATTCCCATGCTTATGGGTGTGAGACTCCCATTGCTATCACATAGCAAAAACATAGCACATACAAGTCTTACCGCAATTGTCAATGTCCATTCTTAACATTACTACGACTTGGGACATTTAATGATGTCTAGAAACTGTGATGTATCATCTCACATCTTTATAGATTAATCACAATATACATCATATGGACTTCTATCTAGTTTCATTCGGTTATTAAAATAATAACAAGAAACTAATAGAATGACTTCTTGTGAATTTGAACAACTCCTTATTCAAATAATAACATGATTACAATTGTCAGTGTACAACATGCCCAATCTGATTGGGTCTAGAGCACCTACACTAACAGTATCACCCCCATATCATGTTAGGCCTTATGCTCTCTGTCAAAAACATTTCGGATCTCAACACAACCTTGGCCATAAGATGATCGACACTATCCCCAGAATCAACGTCCACCTAGGAAATAATGCTATTTCTCAAAGGAACTTGGGGTGGTGTCCACTCTTAGTCCCGCCACTTGAGCCAACATCTGGGGTGGTGTCCTGTAACGGCCGGGGTCCACATAGCAACGTATTATCCGGTTTAGGTCGCAACCAATCCCCGGTTTTATGGCTCTGGGATTTAATCCCAAAACGCGTGTCACTATGTAGAACACCCTCCACACTTATATGCCTAGTTCCCCCCTTTGCATGGTTGATGTGGGATTTGCCTAAGGTGCTTACACGCACCCCCCTAGGGACTCAGCGTCCTCACTGAGGTTTGCCCCACCACCGCTCTCAGAGGCTTGGGGGTCAGCTCTGATACCATTCTGTAACGGCTGGGGTCCACATAGCAACGTATTATTCGGTTCAGGTCACAAGCAATCCCCGGTTTTATCGCTCTGGGATTTAATCCCAAAACCTGCGTCACTATGTAGAACACCCTCCACACTTATATGCCCAGTTCCCCCCTTTGCATGACCAATGTGGGATTCACCTAAGGTGCTTACACTTGTAACGTCTCACATCAAGTGATTGGAAGGACCGGGACAACTTATCTTGATGGGCCTACGCGAACTTCCTAGGGGGGTCACCCATCCTTGGATTACTCCAAGTCAAGCACGCTTAACTTGGGAGTTCTTTGCCAACATTCAGCCCAAAAGGTATCCAACTGGTGTTATTTCCTTCCTTACTTATCCTCGATATATACTACCCTTCTCTGGGCTTTTGATCTTCTCAGTCATTTGCTCCACAATATCGGGCCCTAGCAAAGCTCGGTCACCTATCTCTTCCCAACAAATAGGCAAACGACACGGTCGGCCATACAAAGCTTCGTAGGGTGGAATGCCAATACTCGAATGGAAACTATTGTAAAATGAAAATTCCACCAACGGTAAGTGCTTGTCCTAACTGCCATGGAAGTCTAATACACAGGCTCTCAACATGTCCTCCAAAGTCCTGATAGTCCTCTTTGACTAACCATCTATCTGAGGATGAAATGTCGTACTGAATCTCAAACGAGTACCCAAAGCATCCTGCATAGCCCCCCAAAAATGTGAAGTGAATCTAGGATCTCTATCTGAAATAATGCTAGAAGGGACTCCATGTAACCTCACTATCTCCTCGATGTAAAGCCTAGCCAGCCTATTCATGAAAAGGATCAAATTTGGATTAAAACTCTCAAACTCAAAATCTCTGTAACAATGAATGATATATGTATATGCACATATATATATATATATACGTTACTGCAACTATATAACTCAACATATATACATATACTTCAAAGCCAATTAAACTCTAAACACTACACCATTCCAAAGGAAAGATTAGGATGATCAAATCCTAATAGAGGAGGATTGAAAACTCAGTTTATAAATCAAGAGATTCATACTTTACTGTAAATAAAGGTTATACAAATCTATATATATACATATGGATGGACTCAACAGAGAACCAATGGGATAATAATGAATGTTGAGCCTCCAAGAAAATCATGGACTTAAGAGGTATAATCTAAGTAATGAAACAGAAGAGAAGGAGGATAAAGGAACTTGCATAGGAACAAGAGGGATTGGAACTTGCCTTGATAATCAATGACCTCTCTGTAAATCTCCTCCACTCTATTTCTCCTTCTCTCAATCTCTCTCTGCTTCTCCTCCCTTCTCTGTTTTATTCCCAACGGCGTGAGATCTTCAAGCCTCAAATCACACACACACACACACACACACACACACACATATAACATTGCCCCTTGAACCCTACGTGACTCCCTCTCCCAATATAACTTTTAATTTTCTCTTTAATTAAATGATTAATTAATTTCTTCCAAAACTACCCTTAATTTAATTAACTCAAAATCTCCACAAAACTCAATTTCTTAAAATCTCAAAAATTCCTTTAAACCCTTTTTCCATAATTTAAATATCTCAAAATTCCAACTTATTAATTTATCTCCAATTAATTCCCAAAAATTCCATTCTCAAAATAATTATTTTAATTAAAATTTCTAGGCCCTATTACGGGTCACTACAATTACTCCCTCAAAAGAATTTGGTCTTCCAAATTCGTACCTGGTTACTCGAACAAGGAGGGATAATGGCGTCACGTTTCTTCCTCTAGCTCCTAAGTCGTCTCATCCTGAGAGTGTCGCTGCCATTGCACTTTAACAAGAGGGATTGATCGATTATATAACGGTTGGGGCCCACATAGCAACATATTGTCCAGTTCAAGTCACAACCAATCCCTGGTTTTATCGCTCTGGGATTTATTCCCAAAACGTGTGTCACTATGTAGAACACCCTCCGCACTTATATGCCCAGTTCCCCCCCTTTGCATGGCTGATGTGGGATTCGCCTAAGGTGCTTACATGCACCCCCCCTAGGGACTCAGCGTCCTCGCTGAGGTTTACCCTACCACCACGCTTAGAGGCTAGGGGGTCGGCTCTGATACCAACCAATGTAGCACACCAAATGTTACAATAATTAATAAGAGAAAACTTATACCAAAAATAATAATTAGATCTCATAAACTGGAAATAAATTTATAAACTGTACCACATCTCAAGGAAAGAAAAACTCAACCAACAAAATATAAACTTAAATGAAATATCCCTCAATGCTAAAATTAAAATATATGACAATCTCTAAACTAGTCAACCATGACCCAGAAATCTTATAGGCATCGAGTGGCCTCCACGTACACACTGCTAGCGTCCCCCACTGCTACTATTAGGACCCGCCTCAAGAGTTACCTCACTATGACCTGGAATAGTGAAGAGTACAAGGTGAGTCACAAGACTCAGCAAGTCATAAGCAATGAAAGAAAATTTAAAGCTGAGACATTGTAATACCCCATATTTTCGTAAGGTTGCCACGTATTTTAAGTGAGTTAAAAATACCAAAAAAATGGGTTTGAGAGGGCAGTAAGTCACCGAATCGACTGCAGGGAGTGCCCTGGAGCTTAGATACCTAAGGACAAAGGTATATATTTGACGAGCGTCTCGAGGTGAGATTTGACGTTGAAAGAAATAAAATAAGGGACGATTTTTTGTTTAAGCTAAAGTTATAGCCTAAAAAGACCGAATAATGGTAAGGGCTTCCCGAAAATCGTATATATCAAGTAATTTTGAGTTATTAAATTTGAGATTTTAAGTATCTCAATAAATTTGATGTTTGAGGGTGTAATTGTAATTAGAGAATTATCCAAATGAAATAAAGATAAAATTAAGTGCTTGAAATAAGGGCCAAAATGTCATTGGGAAGAACTTTGGGGAATAAGATTGGATTTCAAAAGTTGAATTTATTCTAGTTTTGGATTTCAAAAGTCATTCAATTATAGGTTTGAGTCTTTGGAGTCCATGGCTAAGATTGTGACAAGTGGCATAATGTGATTGGTTGGAGAAATCTATAAATAGGCACCATGGGTTGTTCTCAAATCATTTCAAGAAAGTTTGAGAGTTGAGGCACTCTAAGAGGAGGAGCTTTCTCTAGAGAGAGAGTAGGAAGTTTGGCAAGAAGGCGGGAAGAAATCGAAGGAGAAGCCGGGGAGAACGAGCCTCATCGGAGTTATGAGCCTTCACCAGAGTTCACCAAAATTAGTTACAAAAAAGTGAGATAAGTCCGATATTTTTTGATAATCCTGTAGAGGGGAAAGAGAAGGTCACGTAGGTTCAAATCACAGTCAAATCGGAGTTAAAATGAGGTAGATATGGCCGAAATACGAAAATGACGCAATGCTGTCCGAAATCTAGTAGCAACGCATGAGATACACGCGCCGGAAGTGGCTGTACGTGAAGGCATGCGAGCCACCTTCTGGGGGCGCGTGAGGGAATGTGAGGGCCCTATTTTCCTCCAAAATTTCCAATTATGCCCCTAATTTAATACCCCTCAACTCTATATAAAAATATTTGAGGTTAGGTTTACCAAAACATATGTTTTCTGCAGAAACCTAGGCCGTTTGCTGTGAAATTATACCGTCGAAGAGATAAACCAATAAGGTGAGACTCCTATACTCCAAATCCTATTTTTTATTCTCTTATGAGAGACTTCTATTGCATGAGCCGTGTTTTGTGAAGTTCTTGTTCGTAAACTCTATTTATTCTTTTACGTGAAATCATGTTGTATATATAAAATGTATTTATCTGAAAAATATATGATATTGGATTTTTAATTGTCGCATTTATAAAATTCATGTGGCCATACTGTTGTACCTATTTTTTGTTGGCCGAGGGCAAAAGTCGAATATCCCCTGAGAGACGCTATGCGTGTGCCATCGAGAAAGCTCTCGTGGGGAAGACCGTGAGTCTAAGGAACAATGGATGTGGTGCTTGCATGAGTTCTATGAGGTCGGGCTGAAGTGACATGGTTAGGGACCTCCCGAGAGGCACTATACGTGCACTATTGAGAAAGATCTCGGTGGAGGAGGCTGACATGTTCACGAGGCACTTCGGAATAGTTCTTGTTGTCTTCTCATACATTTTATACCTGATCATGCATCAATATAAACTATTTTTGGAGTTTCTCACTAGAAGATTCATCTTCTAATTGGACTATGTCCTTGGAATATTCAAATGTTCCAGGTTCGACGAGCGGCTTTAAGGGAAAGGAGGTAGCTGAAGAATTAGCTTAAATTATTGCATGTAGCATGATTAGCATATTTTTGTGCGAACCTATGTAATTTTGGATATGTTTAAGATGTTCAGTTATCACTTGCTAGAGATGATGTCCATGTAATATATTTTGTAGACGTCTTGAACGATTTTATGTATGATAAATAAAGCGTTATGATTGTGAACAATATCAGGTTTGATCTAGCTTCTGCATTTGAAATTTTAACACCTGTCTTAGCTATTTAATATTGGGTTTGTTAAGTTGAGAAGGTGAAAATTAGGGTTTTTGGAAATTTGTGTGATGTATGGCAGCGATTGTGGTATGAAAAATTTTTACGTTCCCGAAATCCTAAGTTATAACATGCCTGAAAAATTTGGGGTGTTACAGACAGCACATACTTCCTCAACATTAAAACATGAAACACGTTATGCACATGGGATAACTGAGGTGGCAAAGCTAACTCATATGCCAAAGTCTCTATCCATCTCAAAATCTCAAACGGACCAATGTAACGGGGACTAAGATTCCCTGTTATGCCAAATCTGCGAACTCCTTTAATAGGCATGACTCTCAACCAAACATGGTCGCCTACCTCATACTCGAGGTCATGTCGTCGCTTATCTGCATAGCTCTTCTATCTGTCTTGGGCTATTTTCATTCCTGCTTTGATCACTCAAATCTTTTCTGACACCTACTCAACAATTTCAAGACCTAATAAAGCCCTATCACCAATCTCTTCCCAACATATCGGCAATTGACACGGTCGCCCATACAAAGTCTCATACGGTGACATTCCAATACTTGAATGGAAACTATTATCGTAAGCAAATTCTACCAAAGATAGATGCTCATTCCAACTACCTTGGAAATCTAGAACATAAGCTCTCAACATGTTCTTGAGAGTCCTAATAATCCTCTCTGACTGACCATCTATCTGCGGATGAAATGCAGTATTAAATTTCGACTGAGATCCTTAGGCATCATGCAAAGCTCCCCAAAAATGAGAAGTGAAACGAGGATCTTGATCTGATACAATGCTGGATGGAACAACGTGTAGCTTCACGATCTCCTCAATATAAATTCTGGCAAATTTATTCAATGGATAAGTCTTCTTAATAGGTAGAAAATGGGCTGATTTAGTCAAACAATCAACAATCATCGGCCCATATAGCATCATAGCATTTAGTCATCTTGGGTAAACCCATCACAAAATCCATAGTAACATTATCCCATTTCCACTCTAGAATAGGCAATGGAAGTAATAAACCTATGGGTTTCTAATATTCCGCTTTAACTTGTTGGCATATTGAACACTGTGAAATATATTTGGCTACATCTTTCTTCATACCATTCCACCAATACTGTCGCTTTAGGTCGTGGTACATCTTCGCAACACCTGGACGAATAGTATAACAACTCTTGTGTGCTTCATTCAAAATCCCTTGCTTAAGATACCCATCATCGGGTATACAAATACGTCTCTGAAATAAGAGTATACCATCACTCCATATAGTATATCTCAAAGGAGAAAATTTCTTGAAATCTGCTAAAATCTGTGCCAACTTCTCATCTTTTGATTGCTGGTTCTTGAGTAAATCAAATAACTTAGGTTGTATACTTATGTAGGTATAACTCACAACTGATCTATCCTCTGGGACTGGAATAGATAAATCACTTAATTGCTCCAATAACTTTCATTCTTGAACCATCATTGTAGCCATAGAAGCTCCTCGCCAACTCAAAACATCGGCTACTATGTTATCCTTTTCTGGATGGTATAGAATCTCATAGTCGAAGTCCTTAAATAACTCGACCCAACATTCTATGTGTGTACGGGAGACTTCTCAAAACACCGCTCTGATACCAATGCTGTAACACGCCCTCTCCTAGAACTGCCGGAGAAGAGGTGCTATTGGGAAAATAAAATAAAACTAACTGATAAACTAAAATCTGATGCTATAGCTGAACATCTCAGTCAACTGGAATAAAAACTCTGAGTTAATACAGACTGAAAACCATAAAATCTGTGTAAGGGACAATCCTTCAACTGAAATATAAAATAAATCTAAACTGACAAGACTCTATAAACTAACAAACTCCCAGACATCTTTTATCTTGAGTGGCTCCACATACACACACTACTGGACACTGCTGCTAGGCCCCACATCTGGTACTCTCCTACTAGAACTTGGAAGGGTGAAGAGTACAAGGTGAGCTACAAAGCTCAGCAAGTAATCAGCTGGAAAGAATAACTGAAGCTGTAACGACCCGTTAGAGGGCATAGTATTTATTCAGAATTAGTTAATTAATTATTAAAGTAATTAATTAAGAGAACTTGCCATTTAATTTTCAATGTGGCAATTTAGAATATTTTTAATTGAGAGATCAGCATTTAATTAACATTTAATTCTTTATTTAGTGTTGAAATTAAATGTAAGGACTTGAGGGTCATTTAAGAAGTTGTTATTTATTTAATTAGTTAATAAGAGTTATTATGAGATTAGGAGTCCAGGTCCGAGAAGGCTTGGGCTTAGAGTCTCCAAGTTATAATGGGAATGTGAGATGGACTTAGGGCTATTTACATATATATATTTGACCGTATCCATATGTTCTTCACGCCGCAAGAACAGAGAGTAGGAGCCAACAGTGGGTTCAAGTCTTTGCTTAGGAAGATTTTCGTTGCAATCGTTGATCCGATTAAAGTTAGCATAAGGCAAGTATCCTATCTATAATTCCTTTCATTATAGATTCATAATAGTTTGTCCTCAGTTTATTCCAGCCTTCCATTGAGTTCTCAGATTTATATCAGTTGTAGTATATATATATATATGTATACGTAGAACAGTGAGTGCATGAGGAAGTTATGTGGGATTCTTTTTAGTGAATCTTTTAAATATGATCTTCAAATCATATTAGCAGTGATCTCAGAATACCAAGACTCATTGATTTGGGTTCCCAGTTTAATCAGATGATATGTTCAAGAATATGTATATAGATTCATGCGATATATCCATGTCTAGTGAGATATGATAAGCCATGCACAATTCTTTTTAGCGTTTTCTTTCATAAACAATTGATTTAATACATCTTGATATTATTTTATATCAACTGGGATTGTTCTCCCAAGATTTCTTTTGGAATGGTGTAGTGATGCTAAGTTTTGATTCAAGATATGGTCTCTGTTATTGTAAGCTTCGTTTTGTATAAGTTTCTAGTCATTCGAATGAGCCTCTTGATCATTCGAATGAGTTCAGTGGTATCCGAATGAGTTTTCAGTGCTATCGTAAGTTTTTCCCTTATAATGTATCAGTCATTCAAATGAGTCCCTTGTCATTCGAATGAGTCATGTGTTATCGTATCATTCGTATGTATTTTTGAAGTTTTGAGACTGTCATTCGAATGAGTTTTCTTGTCATTCGAATGAGCCCTTGAAGATTTGAATAAGTTGTTACTTTGTATAGTCTAGTAGTCGAATGAGTCCCTCTATCATTCGAATGACCCGTGGGTACCCCATAAATTCATTCGAATGAGGGTACTGTTGCATTCGAATGAGTCGCTTTTTGCCAGTTCAAAAGTTGGAAATTGTCAAAATTCATTCAAATGAATTTGTGAGTCATTCGAATGAGTCCTTGATCAGATCCGAATAGCCTTTGTTATATATCATCTATCATTTGAATGAGCCTCTGTCATTCGAATGAGTTTTCTGCCATTCGAATGAGCTTGCTGTAGTCCATTTTTTTCATTCGAATAGGTTGCTATTTCATCCAAATTGCTTCCTTATGTTTCCTCAATCATCCAAATAGTATCATATGGCATCCAAATGGCTTCCAATAAATTCTTAATGCAAGTCTTAAATTTAATATAAATATTCAATAATTCAAATATTGAATTTTTATGCCAAGATATGATAAAAATCTAATATGCCATGCCTATACTCAGAAATATCAGAATAATTGTGCCTCAATATGGTTCGTAAAAATCATATACCATGTTTAGTAGTTAATTATAACATGATCAGCATTATTTTGTGAGATTATGTGCATACACATTGGTATGAGCATTGAGCATGACTTTCTATGGAACACTACATATTGTGTCCTAGCATGTATGTGAGCATTGCATTATGCGCGCCAGGCGGCTAGTCCGCGGGGATCCCACCAGTTTTCAGTTGCAGTTTGTGTGTCGCTCGCTTGATGTCGACCAGGGAGCTAGGGGCATATTGCCCAAAGTATGTGCTTACAGTTTTTATGTTTGTAGGACACAGATCAGTCAGGTATGTATTACAGTTATGTGGGCCTACGTGCTAAAGTTGCATACCTGCATTTAGTTACAGTTTATGTGCATTACATCTTGTAAATGCTATCCAGTGATTATTATATCTCTCAGTACAAGTTCAGTAAGTATTTTATCAGCATCGATATTCTTCGATTCACCTTCAGTTATTCTTTCCAGTTTATTACTTGCTGAGCTTTGTAGCTCACCTTGTACTCTTCACCATTCCAGGTCCTAGTGGGGGAGTACTAGATGTGGGGTATAGCAGTAATGTCTAATAGTGTGTGTACATGGAGCCGCTCAAGACCAAAGATGTCTGGGAGTTTATTAGTTGGTGTTTTATTAGTTTAGGTTTATTTTATATTTTAGTTTTTTGGGATTTTCCCTTAGATGTAGTTTATGGTTTTCAGTTGATGTTGACTCTGAGTTTTATTTCAGTTTATTGAGATATTCAATATTGGTATCAGATTTTAGTTTATCAATCAGTTTATTTTATTTTTCCCGTAGCACCTCTTCTCGGGCAGTTCTAGGAGGGGGGTGTTACAGTATTGGTATCAAAGCAGTGTTTTGAGGAGTCTCCAGTACACACATAGGAGGTTGGGTAGAGTTAAGACTTGTGTCAATTGGTTAGATAAGTCAGCCTAATTTACAGTATTCTAACCCTAAGTGGTGATGCAGGAAGATGAGTAATCAAAGAGGACGACCCTGTACTCGTAGTCAGGCTACTTCTACGCCAGACGAGGTTCTAGTTCCCACACCAGGCTCACCAGGGGAGTCTGGTAGTGACTTGCGATAGGGTATGGCCGAGATGCGAGGCATGTTGGCAGGTTTGATGAGGGTAGTAGATACCCTAGTGACGAATCAGGCGAGGCAATAACAGGTACCCCAAGAAGCAGGAGGCAGTGGAGGCGAACCGCTAGTCGCCCCAACAACTCTAGCTGTAGCGACAGACACTGGGAGTCAATTATTGAAGGACTTCATGGCGTTCCGACCACCAGCATTTCACGGAGGTACAGATGTGGCAGCAACGGAGAACTGGATGCTATCGATAGAGAAGAATCTCTGATCTATTGGTTGTGCAGATGACCGACGAGTACGACTTAGCACATTCATGTTCAGGGGTGACGTTGAGAGATGATGGGAGACTGCCTGCCAGAGGTTTGGTGATCGAGAGCCCACATGGGTCGAGTTTCAACAAGTGTTCAACGATGCTTATTGCCCAGCATGGGTTAAGGAGCAGAAAGTCTATGAGTTTGTTGAGTTGGTGCAAGGTACTAAAACGGTGGCTCAGTACGAGGCAGAGTTTACAGTATTATCATGATATGCTTCGGAGTTGGTGTCCACGGAAGCAAAGAAGGCCGCCAAATTCTAGAGAGGATTGCGTGCTGATATCCGACATGCGTTTAGAGGAGCTTTGAGCGTGGATTATGCCACGGTAGTTCAGCGAGCGTATGCTATCGAGCGGGATCGCAATGAGTGGAGAGCGACACAAGCAGCTAAGAAGGGAGCCAATACAACCCAGGGCTCATCCAACAACAAGAAGAGGAAGTGGACAACTGGACAAGGAAATAAAACAAAGAACAATCCACAATGTGGTCAGTGTGGAAGGAAGCACGGAGGACCGTGCCTAGCTGGGAAGAACGTTTGTTTCAAGTGTGGACAAGAGGGGCATAGAAAGAAAGATTGCCTGAGGAATCAAGCAGCACTCCCCGCACCAGAGGTCACTTGTTTCAGGTGCGGACGAAGAGGACACGCAGCCAACCAGTGTACTCAACCGCCCCAGAATAGAGGTCAGCAGGCGAATCAGAGGCCACTGATTGATGCTAAAAAAATGCAAAATTTGTTATGTTTTTATTACCTCCTAATCCATTTGATTGACTTAAAATCTCCAGAATTGCTTGTTGCAGACCAAAAGAAGGAAAAGAAATGAAAGAATGACTCATACTCTCCAAAGGCACGATTGAAAGAGGAAGAAAAAGCTAAGAAATGAAGGTGTTCTAATAAAAGTCAAAGCCATTCGAATGAGTCTTCAAAGATATTCAAATATGGAGCAAATCAGAAGAAAGTTGCTCAATCATTCGAGTAGATCATTCTTACATTCAAATATGTAAGATATCGGGTATGTATTCGGATAAGCTTGGCCTAATTCGAATAAGAAGTAACAAAAATCAAGATATCCAGGTAAGATTGTGCATATTCGAATACTTCCCAAGTCATTCGAATGAGCCAAGCATGAGAAGAAATTTAGATAAGCACATCGTTTGGAAGCAGTGAAGATATATCCGAATAAAGTCCAAGTCATTCGAATGTAATTGAAAAAGAAAGGAAATCTATTTGAATGAAGGCTGAGTAATTCGAATAAGAAGCAACTCGAGAAATTCCAGATTCGAATACTTCCCAAGTCATCCGAATGCAATGAAGAAGTCAAGAGAAAAATTAGAAATTCATTCGAATAAAAGTACTATTGCATTCAAATGACTGAGAAAATTGTCGTGTAAGGAACAGTAAAGCGTAAAATTCATTCGAATAAGATTAAAATTCATTCGAATGACCCGAGCAGCCAAAAGAAACTCAGTGCACATTCGAATATCTCTGCTAACATATTTGAATGAGCATCCGAACAAAAATCTGACATGCGCAAATAAACGCGATGGCTCTGAGGTAAATTCAACCAACTTTTTGAACAACTTTCAATAAGTGGTCCCCACTTCCATGCGCCGTAAGCTTAAAAAGGAACCAACATTCTTTGGAATCAGAGGTTGGTGATAGTAGAGGATACTAAGAAAAACAACACAAAAAAGACGAAGATCATTGGAAAGTAGAGAGTTTTTTTTTTTTTTTTCTTTTGTCTGTTTCTCTCGTTTTTGTTCTTGTCTGTATTTTTTTTTTTTTGCGAATAGCACTTCAGTTACTCTAGTTGTTCTTGCTAGTTCTGAGCTTTGTATTACAAGTCCATCTTAATTTCTGTTTCAAGTTGTAGTTCGTTTCCGTAATTAATACAGCAGTAGTTTATTCAATTCTTATCGTTTGTCTTAATTTATTTTCTTTGTGAATCTCGTATTCATCCGTTGAGATTATTTTTAGTCATACACTTCCTATGAAGATGTGTGGCTAATTCGATTCTTGGGTTAAGGCAAAGACGGTGCCCAAAGCCGCTGATGAATCAATATAGCAGAACTCCATATGTCAAAGTAACCAAAGCAAAAGTAGTTTGGGAAATGTTATTAACCAAAATCTCAGGCTTGGATTGGTTCGTACGCCTAACTTAGAGTTCCCATGCTATGTATGGGGGCTTCTTGACCTGGAAACGTTCTCATACCCAAGCCCCGAGCAATTATTTGTCAAAACGTTATTTATACACTGATTTATGATAGCTTCTTACCATAGAATCTCCATGCCATGTATGGAGGTTGTTTGAACAAAGAGTTATCATCATCTCAGTAGTACATTTAATGGTTGAAAACCCGAGCTATTTGAGCTGCTAGTTACATCATAGAAAGCTATATGGAAAATCAGTTGGGTTTGGCACCAGATCTGTCTTGACCCAAGACCTCTCCATTTCCAGATTGTAGTCATATCACATTTAGTTTGATCTCATTTTATTATTCCGTTAATTAAAAGAACTGGTGTGGTTATCTCCTTCCATGAGTAATCTCCTTGTAAGTCGACCTGGTCTTGCCCGAAAAAATTACATATAAATTTTCTGCTACAATCACACTCGTGCACTGGTGAGTCTAAACGCCTCATCCTATCTGTGAACATAATTAGTTGCTAAATCAGCTGAATTAGTGAAAGAAAAATACAAAAAGTGATAAATGCAGGGTGAGCGATGCAGCAGCCACTAGCAGCTAGAGGGCCAAGAGCACCTATACCAGCACTACCAGTAGCTCAGCATCCACCGCTCGCAGATAGACAGGTGCAGGGTAGAGTTTATGCCCTTACCATAGCTGAGGCAGAGCAGGGCGATGGGACTATCCAAGGTATTCTATCCCTATATGGTCATGATGTGCGTGTATTATTTGATACTGGTTCTACACATTCTTTTATTGCACTGCGCATAGTATGTTATGTTCCCCATTCCCGGATTTCTTTGTCGTACCACTTGATTGTGTCTACGCCTAGAGATAAGATTATGATAGCTAGAGAAATGTTTGAGAATTGTGAGATCAAGGTCCATGATAAGAAGCTATTGGGAGATTTGGTAATTCTCAATGTTAAGGATTTTGATTTGATCCTTGGCATGGATTGGCTATCACGACATTATGCAAGAGTCGACTGTCGGTGAAAGATTATTGATTTCGAACTACCTCAACAGCTGATTCTTATTTACAGAGGAGTCAAGCCTATGTCTATGATTCCTATGATCTCGATGATGAAAGTCGAAAAGCTGATACGTGGCGGATGCGAAGCTTATCTAGCTTTTGTGACCACGGATGAAGGAAGCAAGAAGAAGTTATTAGAGGTACTAGTAGTACGAGATTTCCAAGAATTTTTCCCAGATGAGCTACCAGGATTACTTCCTCAGAGAGGATCGGAGTTTACTATTGAGTTATTACCTGGTACACAGCCTATCTTTAAGGCTCCATATCATATGGCACCTAATGAGCTAAAGGAGTTGAAGGCCCAGCTAGAAGAATTAATAGAGAAGGGTTTTATCCGACCCAGTTCATCCCCGTGGGGCGCACCAGTATTGTTCGTGAGGAAGAAATATGGATCTTTGAGATTATGTACTGATTATCGCAAATTGAACCAGGTGACAGTGAAGAATAAGTATCCCTTACCTCGAGTGGATGACTTGTTAGATCAATTGTGAGGAGCTAAGGTGTTCTCCAAGATAGATTTGAGATCGGGATACCATCAAGTGCGAGTTAGAGATGATGATATTCAGAAGACTGCTTTCACGACTCGCTATGAACACTACGAGTTCGTGCTGATGCCATTTGGGTTGACGAATGCCCTAGCCGTTTTCATGGATTTGATGAATCGAGTTCTACGTGAGTACCTAGATCGATTCATTATTGTCTTCATCGATGATATTCTAGTCTACTCACCTAATGTGGAGGAGCATAGGGAGCATCTTACACTAGTATTGCGGAGGCTTAAAGAGTAGCAACTATACGTCAAGTTCAGCAAGTGTGAGTTCTGGCTTACTCAGATTGGGTTTCTAGGCCATGTCATTTTTGGAGACGGTATTTCAATGGATCCAGACAAGACTAAAGGGTTATGGATTGGTTGAGGCTGATGATAGTGACAGAGATACGTAGTTTTCTAGGACTTGTAGGCTATTATAGGCGATTCATTGAGGGGTTTGCTCGTTTATCTTCCCCTATGACTAAACTAACAAGAAAAGGAGAGAAGTTTGAATGGAATGATGCGTGTGAACGTGCCTTCCAAGAACTAAAGATGAAGTTGACTATTGCACCAGTTTTAGCCATTCCAAGAAGTGGAGAGAAATACTCCATTTATAGCGATGCATCCCATTCAGGTTTGGGTTGCGTATTGATGCAAGAGGGTCAAGTTAATGCTTATGCATCCAGACAATTGAAGAAACACGAAGTTAACTACCCTACTCATGATTTGGAGTTGGTTGCGGTAGTATTTGCATTGAAAATATGGCGACACTATTTGTATGGTGAGAAAGTTGAAATTTATACAGATCATAAGAGCCTACATTATCTTTTATCCCAGAAGGAATTGAACATGAGGCAGAGACGTTGGGTCAAGTTATTTAAAGATTTCGACTATGAGATTCTATACCATCCAGGAAAGGCTAATGTAGTAGCCGATGCTTTGAGTCGACGAGGAGCTTCTATGGCTACGATGATGGTTCAAGAATGACGGATATTAGAGCAATTGAGTGCTTTATCTATTTTAGTCCCAGAGGATAGTATAGTGATGAGTTGTGCTTATATGAGGGTGCAACCCGAGTTATTTGATTTAATCAAAGACCAGCAATTAAAAGATGAAAAGTTAGTATGAATTTTGGCAGATATCGAGAAATTTTCTCCTTTGGGATATACTCTATGGAGTGATGGTATACTCTTATATCAGGGACGTATTTGTATACCCGATGGTGGAAAACTTAAACAAGAGATTTTGAATGAAGCACACAAGAGTCATTACACTATTCATCCAGGTGTTGCGAAAATGTACCACGTCCTTAAGCGACAGTATTGGTGGAGTGGTATGAAGAAAGATGTAGCTAGATATATTTCACAGTGTGCAGTATGCCAACAAGTTAAAGTGGAACATCAGAAACCCACAGGTTTATTGCTTCCATTACCTATTCCGGAGTGGAAGTGGGATAATATTACTATGGATTTTGTGATGGATTTACCCAGGACTACTAAAGGCTATGATGCTATATGGGTGATTGTTGACCGTTTGACTAAATTAACCCATTTTCTGCCTATTAAGAAGACTTATCCATTGAATAGATTTGCTAGAATTTATATTGAGGAGATCGTGAAGTTACACTGTGTTTCATCCAGCATTGTATCAGATCGAGATCCTCGTTTTACTTATCATTTTTGGGGAGCTTTGCATGAGGCATTGGGATCTCAGCTGAAGTTTAGTACGGCATTTCATCCACAGACAGATGGCCAGTCAGAGAGGACTATTAGGACTCTCGAGGATATGTTGAGAGCTTGTGTTCTAGATTTCCAAGGTAGTTGGGATGAGTATTTACCTTTGGTGGAATTTGCTTACAACAATAGTTTCCATTCAAGTATTGGAATGTCAGCTTATGAGGCCTTGTATGGGCGACCATGTCGATCCCCAATATGTTGGGAAGAGATGGGAGATAGGACTGTATTGGGTCCTGAAATTGTGGAACAGACGATAAAAAAGATTCGAGTTATCAAAGTAAGAATGAAGACAGCACAAGACAGACAGAAGAGCTATGCAGACAAGCGACGGGGAGACCTCGAGTTTGAGGTAGGCGACCATGTTTGGTTAAGAGTCATGCCTATTAAAGGTGTGCGAAGATTTGGCATAGCAGGGAAGCTTAGTCCCCGTTACATTGGTCCATTTGAAATTCTGAGACGGATAGTTACTTTGGCATATGAGTTAGCTTTGCCACCTCAATTGTCCCATGTCCACAATGTGTTCCATGTTTCGATGTTGAGGAAGTATGTACCAGATCCTCAGCATGTCATTGATTTTCAAAATCTTGAAGTCAGAGAAGATGTGTCTTATGAAGAGACGCTTACCAGCATTCTAGAGCGAAAAGATAAGACCTTGAGGAATTGATCAATTCCTCTTGTGAAAGTACAATGGCAGCAACACTCGTCAGAAGAGGCGACGTGGGAGCTAGAAGAAGAGATGAGGCGTCTTTACCCCTCATTGTTCGAGTAACCAGTTACGAATTTGGAGGACCAAATTCTTTTAAGGAGGGGAGAAATTGTAACGACCCGTTAGAGGGCCTAGTATTTATTCAGAATTAGTTAATTAATTATTGAAGTAATTAATTAAGAGAATTTGCCATTTAATTTGCAATGTGGCAATTTAGAATATTTTTCTTAATTGAGAGATCAGCATTTAATTAGCATTTAATTCTTTATTTAGTGCTGAAATTAAATGCAAGGACTTGAGGGTCATTTAAGAAGTTGTTATTTATTTAATTAGTTAATAAGAGTTATTATGAGATTAGGAGTCCAGGTGCGAGAAGGCTTAGGCTTAGAAGTCTCCAAGTTATAATGGGAATGTGATATGGACTTTAGGCTGTTTATATATATATATTTGACCATAGCCATATGTTCTTCACGCCGTAAGAACAAAGAGTCAAGAAGCAGTCAGTGAGTTCAAGGATTTGCATAGAAGGCTCTCGGGAGATCATTGAAGGGTTCGATCAGAGAGTCTAAGGCAAGTATCCTATCTGTAATTCCTTTCATTACAGATTCAAGTTAGTTCATTCTCAGTTTATTTCAGCACTTCTTTGAGTTCTCAGATTTATATCAATTCTAGTGTATATATATATATATGCGTAGAGCAGTGAATGCATGAGGAAGTTATGTGAGATTCTTTATAGTGAATCTTTTAAATATGATCTTCAAATCATATTAGTAGTGATCTCAGAATACCAAGACTCTTTGTTTTGGGTTCCTAGTTTAATCAGATGGTATGTTCAAGTATATATATATATATTCTCATGCGATATATTATTACCCAGTGAGTTATGTTAAGCTATGCATAATCCTTTATAGCGTTTTCTTTCATAAGCGATTGATTTAATGCATCTTGATATTATTTTATATCAATTGGGATTGTTCTCCCAAGATTTCTTTTGGATGGTGTAGTGATGCTAAGTTTTGATTCGAGAGATGGTCTTTGTTATCGTAAGCTTCGTTTTGTATAAGTTTCCAGTCATTCGAATAAGCCTCCTTGTCATTCGAATGAGTTCAGTGGTATTCGAATGAGTTTTCAGTGTTATCGTAAGTTTTTCCCTTATAATGTATCAGTCATTCGAATGAGTCCTTTATCATTCGAATGAGTCATGTGTTATTGTATCATTCGTATGTATTTTTGAGGTTTTGAGACTGTCATTTGAATGAGCCCTTGAAAATTTGAATAAGTTGTTGCTTTGTATAGTCTAGCATTCGAATGAGTCTCTCTGTCATTCGAATGACCCCTGAGTACCCCATAAATTCATTCAAATGAGGGTACTGTCGCATTCGAATGAGTCGCTTTTTGCCAGTTCAAAAGTTGGAAGTTATCAAAATTCATTCGAATGAATTTGTGAGTCATTCGAATGAGTCCTTGATCAGATTCGAATAGCCTTTGTTATATATCATCTATTATTCAAATGAGTTTCTGCCATTCAAATGAGCTTGCTGTAGTCCATTTTTTTCATTCGAATGGGTTTCTGTTTCATTCGAATTGCTTCCTTATGCTTCCTCAATCATCCAAATAGTATCATATGGCATCCGAATGGCTTCCAATAAATTCTTAATGCAAGTCTTCAATTTAATATAAATATTCAATAATTCAAATATTGAATTTTTATGCCAAGATATGATAAAGATTCAATATGCCATTCTTATACTCAGAAATTTTAGAATATTTGTATCTCAATATGGCTGGTAAAAAAAAATCATATACCATCTTTAGTAGTTAATTATGACATGATCAGCATTATTTTGTGAGATTCTATGCATATATATTTGTATGAGCATTGAGCATGACTTTATATAGAGCACTACATATCGTGTGTCAGCACTTATATGAGCATTGCATTATGCGCGCCAGGCGGCTTGTTCGCGGGGATCCCACTAGTATCAGTTTAGTTATATCTTAGTTATGAGTCGCTTGTCTGTTGTCGACCAGGGGGCTAGGGGCATATTGCCCACAGTATGTGCTTACAGTTTTTATGTTTGCAGGACTCAGATCAGTCAGGTATGTATTACAGTTATGTGGGCCTACATGCCAAAGTTGCATACCTGCATTTAGTTACAGTTTATGTGCATTACATCTTATAAATGCCATCCGGTGATTATTATATTTCTCAATACAAGTTTTGTAAGTATTTTTATCAGTATCGATATTTTTCGATTCAGCTTCAGCTATTCTCTTCAGTTTATTACTTGCTGAGCTTTGTAGCTCACCTTGTACTCTTCATCATTCCAGGTCCTAGTGGGGGAGTACCAGATGTGGGGCCTAGCAGCAATGTCCGATAGTGTGTGTACGTGGAGCCGCTCAAGACCGAAGATGTCTGGGAGTTTATTAGTTGATGTTTTTATCAGTTTAGGTTTATTTTATATTCCAGTTTAGAGATTTTCCCCCTTAGATGTAGTTTATGGTTTTCAATTGATGTTGACTCAAAATTTTATTTCAGTTGATTGAGATGTTCAGTTGGTATCAGATTTCAGTTTGATGGTTAGTTTGTTTTATTTTTCCCGTAGCACCTCTTTTCGGGCAGTTTTAGGAGAGGGGGTGTTACAACCGGTGTTAAGAAAATGAGAATGGAAGTGAGAAAATTTCAAAAATGCCCTTGAGAATGTGAAAGATTTTGAGATTAAGGGTACCCTATGAGAGGGGTATTTTGGTAATTTGGATAGTGAATTCCAATAAAAAGGGTATTTTGGTAAATTGGAAATAATTCCTATGTGGAATTAGGTGAGTAAGTGAATTAAATCCCAATTTTGGTATTTATATGGAGATATATGGGATTAATAATTCACAAAGGGTATTTTGGAATTAATTCCATAAAGGAATTTAATTATGGAATATTGGGGAAATGGTGGATGTTCTATTATTTGAGAAAATAATTATGTTTTCCCTAAATTGGTGAATTAATGTGGTAATGGCACATGGATGGATGAGATTAAACTTGGAAGCCAATGTTAGTGTCTTGTTGTGACACTTGGCATTTTGTGGTTCAAGTATAAATGGGGTGATTTAATTAAATGCAAAAGAAATGCTAATTGGTCTTTCAAGCATTTAATGAGAGGCATGATTATGTGGATTAAAGAAAATCTAAAAGAAAATGGTAAATGGTCACCATTAATGCCTTGGAAAATATGAGATTTATTTAAATACATAAGAAAGTATTTATGTCTCTCAAATGTGATGGATATGAAAATAGTCCCATTAATTTAAATGGGAAAGAAATAAAAATTCAAGGGATGAGATTAATTCTTGGATTTGGAAAGTGATCAAAGGGCCACCATTAAATCTTAGAAGTTGGCATGGATTGCTAAATCGGTGGAGAGACTTTAAAGAGAGATGATTGGAAGGTGGAGATTTAATCTCCAAATTAAATCAAAGGCTAGGATTAAAACCTAGCAAAGCACATGGATTGTACTTCCTTTGGATGGCTAAGATTTTGTCTTGTAAAGTGGGAAAAGATCCAATGATAGATTTTAAGCAAGACTTAATGCCATGGATTGTGTTAGTTTAGAGGGTGAGGATTTATTCTCACCAAATAAATCCAATGGCTAGGATTTATTCTTGAAATATGGAAAATTAGTATAAAATGGCAAGTGTGGTAGACTTGTCTCCCTTTGGCCATTTGGAGAAAGAAATGAAGAAGGAAAGAAAGAAAGAGAAATAAGGAAGTCTCTCATGAAAGAAAAGTGAAGAAGAAGAAGTAAGGGATTCAAGGTAAGCTTTGTTCCTTCTTCTCTTTATTTTAAGTATGCTTGAATGTAAAGTAAGTTTCTTTTGGGATGCCATCTTAGATGGGAGAAAATGAAGATGGAAGCTCTCTTGAAATAAAGATTTAAATATTCAAGAAGAGGTAAGGGATGGCCCCATGGGAGGGTGGCCTTACAATGGGTTGTAAGTTTGTTTCATAAATGTATATGTTGCATTTGGCATGTTCTTTTATGTTCATGAGACTTATGGCCATAGGTTAGTTTGGAACATGGTTGAAATGGTGGGTTGATGCCTCTAACCTTGGAGGGTTGTGAGGGCAAAGAAACCAAGCCACACTTGCATGCATTTGGCATCATATAATCTTGTTATGTTCATATTTATTTGGCATTGCACCCTTATTGAGCTTAATAGCTCATAAGGTTTTTACCCTCACATGTAGGTTGTGAAAGCATGGTAAAGTAAAGGCAATGGTGGAATAGCATGTGGAAGCATGGAAAGAAGATCTAAGAATAGTGTGTAGCATATGAAAGGCCTATGTTGTTGTGATTAGTTCATGCCTTGTAATGTATTTGGTTGTTAATGGCTTGTTAAAGCCTAAGATCATGTGTGTATTTCATATCTTGGGAGTGTTTGATTTTATTTTAAAATGAGATATTGGCTTATGGCTTGAAGAGGCCTAAGTAAGGATGTAAATTTCTCATTGGCATGAGTTGTAGAAAGCATCAAAGGGGTTAAATGAGATGGTTTTTGTTGAAAATGTGATGCTTTGGGGTGCTAAATTTGGAAGGAAAAATTTGGAAATTTTTGGGTTAGAAGGACCCAAGGAAAAAAAAAAAAGGGAAAGCGAAGTGGTAGTAGCCGGGTGCAGCCGGGGCTCGCGTGTGGCCTGCGGGGGTCCACAGCGGGGGCAACAGGCACTGGGCTGCGCAGGGGTGCACGTTAGGCGCGCAGGGCAGCGCGGGGGCACGCGGGCACGCGCTGGGGTGCGCGGCAAGCATGCCAGCAAGCCCCGCCGGCCGAATTTTTTTTTAAAAATTTGGATTTTTGGGAGAAATTAGGGAATTTCTTAATTGATTTTGGGCCCCGGAGAAATTTTCAAATTATCGAGATTTTTCGAGCATTTTGGAGAATAATGTCAAAATTTTGGAAATTGAAAATTATGAGTTTTTCCTCCTAAATTGGTAATCAATCAATGGATTGATTTAAATGGTGATTTTTATGGAGCCCGGTAAAATTCTTGGTCGGAAAAAGAATTTAAATAATTGAGAAAATGGCGGTTGGGCATCTTCATGAGTTTTCTTTGTAACCAAATGCGGTGTGGTTGAAGCCCAATTCTACTAGGGAATCCTGGGGTTGAGGGAAGGGAAGGACGAGCTTAGTTCCCACCTAGGGCATTTCATCTTGAAACATGGTCCACCTTTCACCAAAGACCAGGCAGGTGGACAATTCGGGTAATTGTTCACGAGTAACACCCGTAAATGGGAGCGAGGCGTTACACTAGGTCAAGCACGCTTAACTTGGGAGTTCTTTGCCAACATTCAGCCCAAAAGGTATCCAGCTGGTGTTATTTCCTTCCTTACCTATCCTCGATATATTCTATTCTCCTGTAGGCTCCCGGGGTATTACACCAGTAATATCCGAATGCCTTAATAAGATATCCGGAGGGCCAGAATCATATCCAGATGTCCTAGTCCATATCCGAATACTTTCCAGCATATTTGAATAGCTCATTCTTTATGCTTCTAGAGTATCCAGATGACTTGTTTCATATCCGGATGTTCCCACTCATATCCGGATGTCTCCACCCATATTTGGATGACCTTTCCAGAATTTCAAATAGGCTTATAGTTTAATTCAATTAATGTATTCAATACCTTCCAACATTGAATTCATATGCCAGAATATGACAAGTTAAACATGCTCATACCATTATTCATAATTCATAGAACCTTTGTATTCCAATATATTAGATCAGCATTATTTCGTGAGATTATGTGCATACATCTTGGGATGAGCATTAAGCATGACTTTCTATGGAGTACTACATATCGTGTGCTAGCATATATGTGAGCATTGCATTATGCGCACCAGGCGGCTAGTCCGCGAGGATCCCACCGGTTTCAGTTTATGTTTTTGCTCGCCTGATGTCGACCAGGGGGCTTGGGGCATATTGCCCACAGTATGTGCTTACAGTTTTTATATATGTAGGATTCAGATCAGCCAGGTATGTTTTATCAGATTATGTAGGCCTATGAGCCAAAGTTGCATACCTGCATTTATCTTACAGTTTATATGCATTACATTTATGAATGCAAACAGATAGTGTTATACTCAGTACAAGTTCAGTAAGTTTTTCTTCAGTATCGATATTCTTCGATTCAGCTTTCGTTATTCTTTCCATTTTATTACTTGCTGAGCTTTGTAGCTCACCTTGTACTCTTCACCATTCCAAGTCCTAGCGGGGGAGTACCAGATATGGGGCCTAGCAGCAGTGTTCAGTAGTGTGTGTACATGGAGCCGCTCAAGACAAAAGATGTCTGGGATTAGTTTGTATCTTATCAGTTTAGGTTTATTTTATATTTCAGTTTAGGGATTTTTCCTTAGATGTAGTTTATGGTTTTCAGTTGATGTTGACTCAAAGTTTTATTTCAGTTGGTTAAGATATTCATTTATAGTATCAGATTTCAATTCATCAGTTAGTTTTATTTTATTTCCCGTAGCACCTCTTCTCGGGCAGTTTTAGGAGAGAGGGTGTTACAGACTATGATGAGTGAAGGGGTTATGAAAGACTGGGCTTCGAGTCCCACAGTAACTTATGAAAGACTGGGGGTTTGAGTCCCACAACACTTACAATATGAAAAACTGGGGGTTCGAGTCCCACATCAACTTATGATCTTGATGTGGTTGGGTTTATGGTTCTGATATGGTATGATGGTCAGTTTGTGGAAGTTGTAAGTTTGTATGTGGGACTTGGGAGCCAATGTATGCATTTTATGTGTAACGATCGGGGTCCACGTAGCAACGTATTGTCCGATTCAGGTCGCAACCAATCCCTGGTTTTATCGCTCTAGGATTTAATCCCAATACTTGCATCACTATGTAGAACACCCTTCACACTTATATGCCTAGTTCCCCCCCCCTTTGCATGGCCAATGTGGGATTCGCCTAAGGTACTTACATGCACGCCCCCAGAAACTCAGCGTCCTCACTGAGGTTTGCCCCACCACCGCTCTCAAAGGCTTGGGGGTCAGCTCTAATACCATTCTGTCATGGTCGGGGTCCACATAGCAACGTATTATCTGGTTCTGGTCGCAACCAATCCCTGGTTTTATCACTCTAGTATTTAATTCCAAAACGCATGTCACTATGTAGAACACCCTCCGCACTTATATGCCCAATTTCCCCCCCCTTTGCATGGCCAATGTGGGATTCGCCTAAGATGCTTACACAATGTAATACCCCGAGAGCCTAGAGAAGGGTAGTATATATCGAGGATAAATAAGAAAGGAAACAACACTAGCTAGATACCTTTTAAGCTGAATGTAGGCAACGAAGTCCGGCGTTAAGCATGCTTGAGCTAGGGAAGCTCAAGGATGGGTAACCCCCTGGGAAGTTCTCGTAAGCCCATCAGGATAAGTTGTTTCGGTCCTTCCTATCGCTCGATACGGGATGTTACAGGTGGTATCAGAGCCGACCCCCTAGCCTCTAAGTGCGATGGTGGGGAAAACCTTGGCGAGGTCGCTGAGTCCCTAAGGGGGGTGCGTGTAGGCACCTTAGGCGAATCCCACATCGGCCATGCAAAGGGGGAAAATCTAAGATCAATTGTAAGGTCACACGACGAGGACGTCATGTGCTTAAGGGGGGAGAATGTAATACCCCGAGAGCCTAGAGAAAGGTAGTATATATCGAGGATAAGTAAGAAAGGAAACAACACCAGTTGGATACCTTTTGGACTGAATGTAGGTAACGAACTCCGTGGTTATGTAACACCCCCTTCTCCTAGAACTGCCCGAGAAGAGGTGCTACGGGAAAAATAAAATAATACTGACTGATAAACTGAAGATCTGACACCAACTGAACATCTCAGTCAACTGAAAAAAAATTCTAAGTCAACATCAATTGGAAACCATAAACTACATCTAAGGAAAAAAAATCCCTAAACTGGAATATAAAATAAACCTAAACTGATAAAAACACCAACTAATAAACTCCCAGACATCTTTTGTCTTGAGCGGCTCCACGTACACACACTATCGGACATTGCTGCTAGGCCTCACATCTGGTACTCCCCCACTAGGACCTGGAATGGTGAAGAGTACAAGGTGAGCTACAAAGCTCAGCAAGTAATAAACTGAAGAGAATAACTGAAGCTGAATCGAAGAATATCGATACTGATAAAAATACTTACAGAACTTGTATTGAGAGATATAATAATCACTGGATGGCATTTATAAGATGTAATGCACATAAACTGTAACTAAATGCAGGTATGAAACTTTGGCACGTAGGCCCACATAACTGTAATACATACCTGTCTGATTTGAGTCCTATAAACATAAAAACTGTAAGCACATACTGTGGGCAATATGCCCCTAGCCCCCTGGTCGACAATAGGCGAGCAACTCATAACTGAGATATAACTAAACTGATACTAGTGGGATTCCCGCGGATAAGCCGCCTAGTACGCATAATGCAATGCTCATATAAGTGCTGGCACACGATATGTAGTGCTCCATATAAAGTCATGCTCAATGCTCATACAAATGTGTATGCACATAATCTCACAAAATAATGCTGATCATGTCATAATTAATTACTAAACATTGTATATGATTTTTTTTTACCAGCCATATTGAGATACAAATATTTTGAAATTTCTGAGTATAAGCATGGCATATTGGATCTTTATCATATCTTGGCATAAAAATTCAATATTTGAATTATTGAATATTTATATTAAATTTAAGACTTGCATTAAGAATTTATTGGAAGCCATTCGGATGCCATATGATACTATTTGGATGATTGAGGAAGCATAAGGAAGTAATTCGAATGAAACAACAGCCTATTCGAATGAAAAAAATGGACTACATCAAGCTTATTCGAATGGCAGAAACTCATTCGAATGACAGAGGCTCATTCGAATGATAGATGATATATAACAAAGGCTATTCGGATTTGATCAAGGACTCATTCAAATGACTCACAAATTCATTCGAATGAATTTTGATAACTTCCAACTTTTGAATGGTAAAAAATGACTCTTTCGAATGCAACAGTACCCTCATTCGAATGAATTTATGGGGTACTCACGGGTCATTCGAATGATAGAGAGACTCATTCGAATGCTTGACTATACAAAGCAACAACTTATTCAAATTTTCAAGGGCTCATTCGAATGACAAGAAAACTCATTCGAATGACAGTCTCAAAACCTAAAAAATACATACGAATGATACGATAACACATGACTCATTCGAATGACTGATACATTATAAGGGAAAAACTTACGATAACACTGAAAACTCATTCGGATACCACTGAACTCATTCGAATGACTGGAAACTTATACAAAACGAAGCTTACGATAATAAAGACCGTCTCTCGAATCAAAACTTAGCATCACTACACCATTCCAAAAGAAATCTTGGGAGAACAATCCCAATTGATATAAAATAATATCAAGATGCATTAAATCAATCGCTTATGAAAGAAAACGCTATAAAGGATTATGCATAGCTTAACATAACTCACTGGGTAATAATATATTGCATGAGAATATATATATATATGCATGAACATTCTGACTGATTAAACTAGAAACCCAACACAAGAGTCTTGGTATTCTGAGATCACTGCTAATATGATTTGAAGATCATATTTAAAAGATTCATTATAAAGAATCCCACATACTTCCTCATACACTCACTGCTTTACGCATATATATATTTATATACTGAACTGATATAAATCTGAGAACTCAATGAAGCGCTGGAATAAACTGAGAGCAAACTAACTTGAATATGTAATGAAAGGAATTACAGATAGGATACTTGCCTTAGACTCTCTGATCGAACCCTTGAATGATCTCCCGAGAGCCTTCTATGCAAATCCTTGAACTCACTGACTGCTTCTTGACTCTTTGTTCTTGCGGCGTGAAGAACATATGGCTATGGTCAAATATATATATATAAACAGCCCTAAGTCCATCTCACATTCCCATTATAACTTGGAGACTTCTAAGCCCAAGCCTTCTCGCACCTGGACTCCTAATCTCATAATAACTCTTATTAACTAATTAAATAAATAACAACTTCTTAAATGACCCTCAAGTCCTTGCATTTAATTTCAGCACTAAATAAAGAATTAAATGTTGATCTCTCAAAAAAAAAAAAATATATATTCTAAATTGCCACATTGCAAATTAAATGGAAAATTCTCTTAATTAATTACTTCTATAATTAATTAACTAATTCTGAATAAATACTAGGCCCTCTAACGGGTCGTTACAGGTTAAGCGTGCTTGAGCTGGGGAAGCTCAAGGATGGGTGACTGGCCAGCGATTGTCGAACCGCTCCAGAATTAGAGATCTATGAATCTCTTCTCTAGTTTGCAGCAAAGTGCACCCTAGGTCATCTCTCACAAGGAGCCTCACCTTCTTCTACCAACAAGGAGAACCAATACAAATAACAGTTTGTTTGGGGGGGGGGGGGGTTTGACAGAAAACTAATTAACAAAACAGAAAGATAAAGATGATGAAAAATCAGTAAAAGATATGCAACCGACTGTGTATTTGTCTCCTATGTGGAATCTTCCTTGTCCAACCTATATGTCTTGGCTTGCTAGATGTTTTGATCTCCGGAAAACAAACTCAAAGCATCCCCAACAACCGTCCAAGGATTAGAATGATTGGAAATAACAAAATGAATGCAGAAATCTCTTGCAAACAAAATGCAACCATTCACTCTCTATTCAACCTATCCGGACCTATGCAAGAACAACCGTTCAAGCACACAATATTCATTTCCGAGATGTTATACCAACCGGCTATAACATTCTGTTCTCTTAAGCATTTAACAGAAAATGAAACCATGCAAGTTCACACAAACCTGCCATGAACTCCATGCATTCACAAATCTGCTCAAACTAAACCAAATAGAAATGAATAAGAAACAAACAACAAACCAGATTCTTGTAGCTCATCCGGGACTCAAATTCCACATGGATTCAAGACACACAACCGGTTACAAAATGTTCTAGCCTATCATTACAGCAAGGAAAACAGAATGGAACAAAAGATGTAGAAAACAGAAAAATGCTACAATAACAAAAACGGGTAGAATCCTCTCTATTTTCTCCTCTCCTTCTATATCATCCTCTTAAAATTAATGCTAAGAGGCCTTAAATACATGGCTAAGAAAGGAAAGCTAGGAAGGCTAGGGTTGGGCCTGGCCCAACAGAAAACAAGTAAGCCCAAAAACAGCATAATTTGAGTAGCCCAAGTTTGCTCCTTGAAAGTAAGCCCAAGCTCCTTTAGTGAGCCACTTCTCTAGCCCATCCAATATTCCCTAAAGCCTGGATCCATAGAGGTAAGATAGAAAATAGTGTAAGGACAATTTGAAGATAATAAAATAGAAACAATGAAATATCAGCAAAAATTACTTCAAATGGCCTAATAAGAATGAAGTGAAATGCCAAAATATGGTATAAATATGCATGCTATCAGTGACTTCCTGAGAAGTTCGCGTAGGCCCATCAGGATAAGTTGTTCTGGTCCTTCCTATCGCTCGATACAGGATGTTACATTATGTGGGCCTCAAGAATCGGATATGTGCAGATTACTTTATGTTTATGCAGTTATAGCTAATGCATGTATCGTGCATGGCATGATATGTTGTTGCATTGGCATGAAACACATGGGGTGTGGGGAAAGTTCTATTCTTAAACTGTTGTCTTCATATTATTATGCTTGCGAACCTTGCTGTTCACGTTTGCTTACATCATTCCAGGTAAGAGCAGGGTACCAAGCAAGGGTGAGGTAGGTGGTGCTCAAGGCATGGGTTAGATGTGTACAGAGCAATCCCAACCCTAAGGTCCTGGTGGTGTCTTCTTGTTACAGATGTTGTGTAATGACCCGTTAGAGGGCCCACCATTTATTTAGAATTATTTCATTAATTTTTGATATTTAATTGAGAGAATTTTCCAATTAAATTTTAATGTGGCAATTTAGAGATTTTAATTGAGGAAATAACATTTAAATAGCATTTAATTATATTTACTTATTGTGGAAATTAAATGCAAGGATGTGAGAGTCATTTAGCAATTTGTGATTAGAATTTAATTAATTAATTAGAGTTATTATTCTTAAGGGATTGAGGTATCTGAGCGTGAGAAGGCTTTGGGTTTGTGAAGTCTCTTGGTTATAATAGGAGAATGAGTTATGGCGTTAGGGTTTCTTAAATCAGTGTATATATATAGTTTCATAAGTCACAATTTTCTCACGCCGCGGAAAGAGAAGAAGTTTGTGAAGAACAGAGAGTTTGAGAAGTATTGCAGTGTTTAGATTTTCCATTGCAATCGTTCGATTTGATCAGAGTTAGCATAAGGCAAGTATCCTATCTGTAATTCCTTTCATTACAGATTCATGATAGTTTGTTCTCAGTTTATTCCAGCGTTTCATTGAGTTCTCAGATTTATATCAGTTGCAGTATATATATATGTATGCGTAAAACAGTGAGTGCATGAGGAAGTTATGTGGGATTCTTTATAGTGAATCTTTTAAATATAATCTTCAAATCATATTAGCAGTGATCTCAGAATACCAAGACTCTTTGTTTTGGGTCCCCAGTTTAATCAGATGGTATGTTCAAGTATATGTATTTATATTCATGCGATATATCCTTATCCAGTGAGATCTGATTAGCCATGCAAAATTCTTTTCAGCGTTTTTCTTTCAAAAATGATTGATTTATCCATCTTGATATTATTTTATATCAATTGGGATTGTTCTCCCAAGATTTCTTTTGGAATGGTGTAGTAATGTTAAGCTTTGATTCAAGATATCATCTCTGTTATCGTGAGTTTTATGTCTGATGAGATTCCAGTCATTCGAATGAGTCTTGTATCATTCGAATGAGTTTCGAAGCATCCGAGTGAGTTTTCAGTGTTATCGTAAGTTTTTCCCTTATAATGTATCAGTTATTCGAATGAGTCCTTTGTCATTCGAATAAGTCATGTGTTATCATATCATTCATATGTGGTTTTGAAGTTTTGAGACTGTCATTCGAATGAGTTTTCTTGTCATTCGAATGAGCCCTTGAAGATTTGAATAAGTTGCTGCTTTGTATAGTCTAGCATTCAAATGAGTCTCTCTGTCATTCGAATGACCCATGAGTATCCCATTCATTCATTCGAATGAGGGTACTGTTGCATTCGAATGAGTCGCTTTTTGCCAGTTCAAAAGTTGGAAGTAGTCAAAATTCATTCAAATGAATTTGTGAGTCATTCGAATGAGTCCTTGATCAGATCCGAATAGCCTTTGTTATATATCATCTATCATTCGAATGAGCCTCTATCATTCGAATGAGTTTCTGCCATTCGAATGAGCTTGCTGTAGTCCATTTTTTTCATTCGAATGGGCTGCTGTTTCATTCGAATTGCTTCCTTATGTTTCCTCAATCACCCAAATAGTATCATATGGCATCCGAATGGCTTCAAATAAATTCTTAATGCAAGTCTTAAATTTAATATAAATATTCAATAATTCAAATATTGAATTTTTATGCCAAGATATGATAAAAATCCAATATACCATGCCTATACTCAGAAATTTCAGAATATTTGTATCTAAATATGGCTGGTAAAAATCATATTTCATGTTTAGTAGTTAATTATGACATGATCAACATTATTTTGGTGAGAGTATGTGCATACACATTTGTATGAGCATTGAGCATGACTTTATATGGAACACTACATATCGTGTGCCAGCACTTATATGAGCATTGCATTATGCACGCCAAGCGGCTTGTCCGCGGGGATCCCACTAGTATCAGTTTAGTTATATCTCAGTTATGAGTAGCTCGCCTGATGTCGACCAAGGGGCTAGGGGCATATTGCCCACAGTATGTGCTTACAGTTTTTATGTTTGCAGGACTCAGATCAGTCAGGTATGTATTACAGTTATGTGGGCCTACGTGCCAAAGTTGCATACCTGCATTTAGTTACAGTTTATGTGCATTACATCTTATAAATGGCATCCAGTGATTATTATATCTCTCAGTACAAGTTCAGTAAGTATTTTTATCAGTATCGATATTCTTTGATTCAACTTCAGTTATTCTCTTCGGTTTATTACTTGTTGAGCTTTGTAGCTCACCTTGTACTCTTCACCATTCCAGGTCCTAGTGGGGGAGTATCAGATGTGGGGCCTAGTAGCAGTGTCCAGTAGTGTGTGTACGTGGAGCCGCTCAAGACCAAAGATGTCTGGGAGTTTATTAGTTGGTGTTTTTATCAGTTTAGGTTTATTTTATATTCCAGTTTAGAGATTTTCCCCCTTAGATGTAGTTTATGGTTTTCAATTGATGTTGACTCAAAATTTTATTTCAGTTGATTGAGATGTTCAGTTGGTATCAGATTTCAGTTTGTCAGTTAGTTTATTTTATTTTTCCCGTAACACCTCTTCTCGGGCAATTCTAGGAGAGGGGGTGTTACATGTTGTAATAGGATAATGTGTTAGATTCAGTATTACTTAATGTAATTGACCTCAATATATGCTTAAGAATGTGTTAAGTGGATTGTTGAGGCAATAACAATATATTAGCTGTTGTATTTTCATTAAGACTCTAGCAAGTGCTAACCATCCTAACACTTCCCCTTGAACGCCTCAATCGGGGTTTCCAAGGAAAAGGTCGCCATGAGTTTTTGGTAGTCGTGCTAGCATCATGTCCCTAGAAAAGGATGTATAAATATTAATTATAAAAATGGGGGCATTACATTTTATTAATTGTCATTGGACCCTCTAGGACCTTAAATTAATTACCATCAAGCTGCCAAACTCTTGATTTCTCTGAAATTAATTATCGAGAATTACTCGATAAATTCAATTTCATCCCTGCACCTATACGGGATCTTTCCTTTGCCCGAAAACACTTCAGGGTTGCCTCACTCTCAAAACTAAACCACCCTTAGGGTCCCTTCAGCTTCCCAGAGGTCTTCTATAACCAATTGATTCAGATAACCATTCGGGCTTATATAGAAATTATTTTGAAAATTATTTCCAGTCTGACTATTTCTAGTGTCATTAGCCTCACCTTGAGACGCTTGCCAATCTCATGCATTCTTCCATGGACATCCAAGTCCCAGGATATTGCCTATCGTTAATTCGATAATTTTATTAATTAATTTCTCAAAATTCACTTCTTGGTCTCTCTAAACCACCCAAGGTCCTTTAAAATTACTAAAAATCTTATTTTTCCAACACCATGTAATACTGGGTATTACAATACTTAAAACTGATGTTACCTATGCTGTAGTAGCACATATCGACTTTGCCCATGGAAAAACATTAGATCCAGGATATCGCGTAGTTCCTATAATACATAGAAATAAGTACCTAGTGAACACATGCTAAGGAAAGCGATAGAATAGTTGACATTGCTGTGAGGACATGTAGTTATCGTAAGTGGGACCTTGTGACTGATGATCAAAAATATCAAAATGATGTCATAATTTTATTGATCCATAATCAATTTAATGAGCTAAAATGTCAAAAAATACTTGTTTGCAGGACTCAATGGAAGGTAAGGTTCAAGGGCGGAGATAATTCATTCTGAGGCATGATCGAGTATACGCAAATGAAGATGAGCAACCCAAGAAAGAAAGAAGAAGAAGCAGCCAAGGAAAAGTCATTCAAATGATCTTTGTACTCATTCGAATGTCAAGACCACCAGTTACTCATTTGGATGAGGTTAGCTCAATTTGAATATGAAGCAGTGAATCGAGAAATCAAGGTCATTCGAAAAATTCAAACCCATTTAGATGAAAGTAAGCCCATTTGAATCTTGCCAAATTCATTTGAATGCATAAAAGAAATCAGGAAGCAAAATCAAAATTCATCCATATGTAGTCACTATTGCATTCAAATGACCAAAGAAAATTAGCAAGGAAATGAATAGTAAATGGGAAATTCGTTCGAATGACCCTTGCACTCATTCGAATGACATGGGCAACTCAAGGAAATCAAGCTTGTCATTCGAATGCCTTCCCCACTCATTCAAATGACATTCCGAAGAAAGAGTGCAAATGCGCAAATGAATGTGGTGGCAAGGATAGTAAATTCATTCAACTTTTTGATGATTTTTCACTAAGTGGTCCCCCTTCTCCATGCACGACAAGTTTAAAAAGGGATGATCTTTCTTGGAATCAAGACAATAAGGAAAATAACAGAAAACTCTTTTTACGCTTAGAATCAAATAGGAATCAGTAGAAAGTAGTCTTTTCTTTTACATTCTGCATGTTGGTCTATACTTTTAAATACACACTTTGATCTTCGTTCATCGTTTTGTTCTTTTAGTTTACTGTAAGTTTATTACTAGTTGTAGTTTTTTTCCTTTCCTTTAGCATTCAATACAACAATAGTTCATCTTACAACTATCATTATTGTTTGTTTTCATTCTGTTCATTACCTATTTGCTGAGTTTAATTCAAGTTATTTATTTTCCATGAAGATGTGTGGCTAACTCTAAACTTGAGGCAAGACAAAGACAGTGTCCAATACCTCTGATTACCCAAGGTAGACGAACTTCAAATGTTTAATAACAGAAACTAAGAAAGCTTGAGAGTTGTTCTTCATTTAAAAACTTCAGTCTTGGATTGGTTCCTATGCCTAACCTAGAGTTTACATGCCATGTATGAGGGTTACTTAACCTGGAAACGTTCTCATTCCCAAGCCCGAATGATCATCTTTGTAAAACGTTATTGACACACTGATTTATGATAGCTACTTAACATAGAATCCTCCATGCTATGTATGGGGATTGCTAGAACCAGAGTTATCATTATCTAGACAGTGTATTTAATGACTACACCTCAAGCAATTTGAACATTCTATAATTCTTAAGAAAGCAATATGGGAATTAGTTGGGCTTGGCACTCAAATTGTCTTGATCTGAGATTTCACCATATCCAAGCATCAAATAATTACTATCAGTTTAAACAATTCTCATATTTGTGAAATTAAGTGACTTGGTTTGATTACCTCCTTCCATGAGTAATCTCCCCATGAATCGACCCAAACTTACCTAGAAAATATAAATTTTTGCTACGATTACACTCGTACACTGGCGAGTCTAAACGCCTCACTCTTTTTTTGATGATTTGAGATACTAAATAACCTTCATTATAACTGGAAAAAGGATAAAAAGTGATAATACAGAGTGAGTGTTGCAACACCTTGATCAATTGTCGTGTCTTCATGTAGTTGTTGCTGGTAGGTATCATAGTTTGACTTTGTTTTGCTTATTATGTTCATTATTTAATATGATATATTAAGACTCTGTCTTTCTTTGTCGTATGTGACAGTTTAATGCGCGTGCACTACCATATGTTTTACCATCAATATTACACCGCATACTGGGTTAGACACACATATGCACCTCCCATCAATCCTCTCCCTAACAAGTCCACTTGGGTTATTCCTGCATACATCAGAGTTGTGGTTGTACTCCCACTCATACAAAGAAGACAACTGAGTAGACCAAGAGAGGGTCAAATTTCTTCCGTTGGGGAAGCTCGTCAAATGAAAGAATGTAGAAAATGCAGTGCACAGGGACACAACCATCTTAGTTTCCCTAATGAATGGACTTCCTCCATTGGAGAGTCGAGCATAACCTCTACACAGGAATCCAGAGTCATTGACAGGGCTGTTGTAAGGGCAAGCCAAAAATACAGCATTTGCAAGGAGACTGGACACACTCGTCGTCGGTGCCCTGTACGGTTGTGCATACCAAGTGATGATAATATTGGAAAAGATGAAAACAATCAATGGACATGAAGTCATTCACGTATGGTATAATGTCATTACTTATGTTATTAATAGTTGTTAGACCTTTTGAACAATAACGTGATTTCTTATTCGCATTTACAATCTTAATGGATTTCTTACTGACCATATGATCTCTCGTGTTTCAGTAATACTCAAAAGTCACTGTCACAATAGTAAAAAGATGACCAAAAGGCTTCTAACACAACATCAATCAAATATATTTTTGTCGGCTTTTAGAAATGAATGTTGTTGTTTACATTATTATTTAAACTGAGATTTATTCATATTTTAGCAACTATAATATTTCGATTTCCTTTAGCTAAACTTGTAACTGATGATTGAAAGGCTGTGGGGTAGTATGTTATTGGACAAAAAGACTTAGTCTCTAATGCAGGTTCAATGGCTCGAAAATAAGGGAAACTTTGTCAAAAATTTTTAAAATTTTTAATTAAGTAAATGTAAAGAAAGAGAAGAAGGAAAGATAACTCAAAAAGATGATTTATTGTGTGCCTAAAACAAATTAACACAGAAGTGGTTTTAATTTAGTTTCGGGTTTAGTTTACCTCTAAACTTGATCAAAAATACAATTAATGACTTTGTTTTGCTTATTACATAATCAAACTTCTTAAAATAAAGAGATAATAAATGGCCATTTTTTCTTTTTTGAGTAATGGCTATAAAATTCAAAATCTGACAGAAAATATTGGACTAAGTTTTAGACTTACTCAACTAATATGAATCTTTATTCAATTGGATACACTATGTAATCGATTATATGAAGGCTCACTTGAGTATAAAAGATTGATACTCAATTAGAAAATTTTCTTACTCGATTATTTTGTTTGAAAAGACAGAAAGATGTATAACATACTCGAGTAGGAGATTATCATGTTGATTATAAAGTATTTTGACTTGATTAAACTAATACATGTAATCAACTAATTTAAAAATGACCTGAGCATTACTCAATTAGATTTAAAGTATACTCGATTAGATTTTACACAAAAGCTTTACTTGATTAACACAAAGAGGTTATCGATTGGCTCTCACACGCTTTATGAGATACTTGATTAATATGAACATACACTCAAGTATTTTGAAAAAATACTTGAGTATAAAATTATCAAACTTAAGGGTTTTGAAAATCATCTATAAACCAAATTTATATTTTCTTATTCATTTAAATTTTTTTAAAAATTATTTTCTTAATGATCTTTCCTCGACGAATTCCCATTCGGTGCTCTTTCCTCGTCCCTTAGGTGGAGATTCCTCATAGTCTAGTGGAGTAATGGACATTTATTTTGTTTTTGATTTTTTTTTTGCACTTTTCTTTTTCCCAATGGAATGAAAATGTTTATTTATTTGTCTGTTGTGTTTATTTATTTATTTTTTACTACATAACATATTAGTCTTTTATAAAGCAAAATTTAATTCTGGAACACAACTTGTAAAAATGTTTATCATTAAATTGTAAACTAGTTAACTTATAAACGTATACTTATATAATACGTACACCAACATATTTATCATCTTGTTACAATGGAAGTGTAATTTGGAAACTACAATGGAAATGGTTTTGTGGGCCACTAAACTCGGTGATACAATTTATTTCACTTTTTAAATTTTTTTTTATAGAACTATAACTCAATCAATATGCACAGTTGATGAAGTAGTACTATTCAATATGGAAAACAAAAATCAATTTTGGTTAATACCTCCTAATATTTTATTTAAAACATAAAAATGAATTTTGTTAATTTAAAATTTATGGTCTCTTTAAATTGCAATAACTAAAACTAATCTGTTCTCAAATACAAAATTCGATTATAGCCACATATTTTGCGAGATATATTTTTTCCTTCTCTAGAGTTTACACATTTAGATAATTAAAATTTTACAAAAGTTTGGCAGAATCTCCCTTGTTTTCAACCATTGAACTTGCATTAGAGATCCACCACCACACAACCACTTCTCCCTTACCCTCAACAACACAACCACATCATATATGCAAAATCATCAACTAAGCAATCTATATACAAATTATACATCATTTGAACTAGATGAAAAATCCTAATCACACAACAAAAATATATCCCTTTATGCCTAAGGATGTAGTACTATCCTACTATAGTGCTATGTCTATACAAAAATATTCCAATCTGCCTACGAAGGATACCGACATCTGGATTCGGCTGTATCTGCCAACGATCCTCATTATGCCTAAGGATGTCCTGGACATATTTTATAACGAAGCACCCGCAGCTAGCCCTGTAATAGACATAACACTTAATATAATTGTCATTTCAACTGAAAACATAACCATATTTCAATTCAATTGACTATATTTTAGTTAATTTACCCCTCCTTTTGCTGAGGCACCTTTTGAGGATTAGTGTTCTCTATGTCCCATTCTCTATCTAGAGTCATGGTTCTGATTACATGCTTGTAATATGCACTGCTCTTCAGCAGAATGGGTAGAAGGCTCACCAGTGATTTTACAGATTCTTCCCTAATCCCTCAGCTGTCTTCACTCTTAGTGTTAAGTCGTATATGACAACTTTTCTATCTTTTAAGCAAATCTTTATGAGAAACCAGTGATAATTTCGATAATTAAATGGGAGCAACACTTACATTTATTTCAATACGTTAGTCGTACAAAAATCATCAATAAAATAAAATTAAATAACACTTACATAGTTGATCATCCACCAAGGCAGATTCCTATTAGTGCGCCCGTCGATGAAACTGGCCCAATGTACCGAGACAGTCACCATAGAAGGCATAAAAACCTTCCCTTTATCCCCCCCCCCATATTCCTTTTCCCAAAATTTTGCAATAGATGCCTGTAAAATCAAATAAAAACATTAATCACAAATTAAATTACGATGCAACAAAAAAAAAAGAGTAATTTAAGATGTGTGCAGCAATCACAAATAGCCCGATCGACATGATAGTGTAAGTTGTGTCGTATCGAGGATGAGATTGTATACGCGTTAGGCAACACATATAACTATCAATGTGATGTCCCTCTAAACATTCTCTCTCATCCTCTATGCATCGGAAGTCAACTGGGGATAAATAAAGAGGGTAATTGGTGTCACAACTACAATAACAAAGAATTAGAATTTATTGTTAATGTAAATAAAAAAAATGGTACTTATTACTGACCTAATATCTTCTCTGGAGACTATGAACTCAGTGTAGCCCTCAAGGGGTAAAATCATCTTCCCCTTCTTTCTCAAACACTAACGGCACTATCTCCACATCTGGCACTAGGTCTAGTACCACTAGCACCGGGTCCATGTCCGGCCCCTTTACCGAGATACCCATTTTTCCCTTCTTTAATCGAGTTGAATCAATGTAAGGTGGCCGACGAAACTGCGATGGCAATCTGTCTTACGCAGGTCACCTCTTAACCCTAACCACTTCCTCTTCCTATAATTATTACAAAATAGTATTTCATAATAGTATGTAAAACTTATAAAAGTAAATTTGGAACTTACTCTAGATGTAGGATCTATTTGATCACCACCTCGGTGCTGCTCATCGCCATCATTGTTGTAATCTGGGTCGTTGTGATATAGGGACTTGTTAATATGCGGGATGCGTCGATGAGTACACATTGTTGCCTGCCCCCTCTTTAATGCTACTAGCCCCGTCTCTAGTCGCTGCAACTGTATCTTCATTTGATACATTTCCTGGTCAAATTGTGTCCTCATCTAACTCATTTTCCCATCCATCATCCACAACGTCTCAAGCATTAGAGTAAGCATCTTGGTGATTTGCAAAAAGAAAGAAAAAAAATTAAAAATTAAAAATAATTACAAAAAAATATAAATTAAAACCATTATTATAATAATAATCGTACCCTAATCTCATATTATCTATGGTGCAGACTGTCAGGGAGTCCTTCCTCCTGCCTAACTTCTAACCTCGCTTCTTTATGTATAGCCTCTTCCTCATCCTCATCCTCTTTCCATCCCTTCTCATCTCCATGTATCTTACTTGCCTCCTCCTCATTCCCACCATTCTTCTCCTCCTCGTCACCCCCTCCACCCCCAAATTTGTAGAAGTGGACTCTAACTGAGTGCTGAGGGTTAAAAGACCTCCAAAATTTTGTTTCCCATTGAGCACTGGTGGGCTCGAGTATCGAACTCAATTCTCATGCCTCCAAAATTGTATTATTTAAATAAATCTTATATAAAAAATTAAACAAAATTTAGGTTAGGTTGCAAACTTACATCATTTGTAAGGCAGTCACAGAAATTTTTTATTTGTGGCATTTTCTTAGATAACCATTTTATGCACCTGAGAATGACTTGGTTGGATATTCTAACAACCCATTTATTCTGAATCCATGGGAATGCTTCAATCAACCACCACTGTAAAGCAAAAAAAAATTGTAATAAAAAACAAAAAATGTTTAGTTAATATAGACAAATCATATACAACAATGTAATGTAATACAATATGGAGAGAAACATATTACTAATTGTACTTGAAATGCCAACATAACCATAAATGTTGACTTTCTTCCCAACATCACCGGTCAGCTTCTCATCACTCGTGGCCAGCCGAATGCAATGTTAACTCTTACTATAGACATACGTCCCCTAAGGGAATGCCTCAATTGTGTAAATCTTTAGCCATAGTCCACAAGAAATCATCTACCTATACATGCTCATCCTGGCTAAACAATAACATGTTAACCATAAATATGTAAACTAGTTTAAGGACATCCTCTAAAACTAAGTCATGCCTGGTACTAAGTAGTAACTTCATGTCGTCTTCAGACACCCCTTTTTTATGCTATGGAAACAATCGCACACATAAACTATCAGGTTAAACAAGACTTTCTTTAAGACTTTCCTTATCAATCATCCCAAATTGGAGTCCACTAATAAGTATGAACTCATGTTTCCCATACCTGTATGGCGTGCCGCTAATTTCAAACCACATTTCATCGTCGCAGGCACCCAAAAATGTCATGTCCCTAACTAGAACATGAGATATCAATTGTGGTGCAGTCAAATAGAGGGATAGAGGGATCTCTAAAAAACATTCTAATGGGTTATGCAAGAATCTATCCAATAACTTATATCGCTCTAGATCACAATGAATTGCATCGAGGTGTTTGATCCCACAATGCATAGTGACTCATGTTCCTAGCAATATTACCATGTTTGCATGAACATAAGTAAATTTCCTAGAATGTTGGTCAGCCATCTTTTGAAAAAATAAAAAAAATAATTCATGTTGGGATTCAATTCAGATTCCATAATATCACTTAAGATTGTTAAGGAAACACTATGCAATAATGTGTATATATAATGTGCATAGTGGGATGCTGCTGCATCGCTCACCCTGCATTTATCACTTTTTGTATTTTTCTTTTACTAACTCAGCTGATTCAGCAACTATTTATGTTCACAGAAAGGATGAGGCATTTAGACTCGCCAGTGCATGAGTGTGATTGTAGCAGAAAATTTATATGTAATTTTTTCGGGCAAAACCGGGTTGACTCACAGGGAGATTACTCATGGAAGGAGATAACCACACCAGTTCTTTTGATTAACAAAATAATAAAATGAGATCAAACTAAATGTGATATATCTGTAATCTGGATATGGAGAGGTCTTGGGTCAAGATGGATCTGGTGCCAAACCCAACTAATTTACCATATAACTTTTTGTAATGTAACTAGCGGCTCAAATAGCTTGGGTTTCTAACCATTAAATATACTACTGAGAAGATGATAACTCTTTGTTCAAGCAACCTCCATACATGGCATGGAGACTCTATGTTAAGTAGCTATCATAAACAGTGTATAAATAACGTTTTGACAAAATAATTGCTCGGGGCTTGGGTATGAGAACGTTTCCAGGTCAAGCAATCCCCATACATGGCATGGGAATTCTAAGTTAAGCGTATGAATCAATCCAAGCCTGAGGTTTTCGTTAATAACATTTCCCAAACTACTTTTGCTTTGGTTACTTTAACTTATGGAGTTCTGCTATATTGATTCATCAGTGGCTTTGGGCACCGTCTTTGCCTTAACCCAAGAATCGAATTAGCCACACATCTTCATGGGAAGTGCACGACTAAAACTAATCTCAATGGATGAATACAAGATTCACAAAGAAAATAAATTGGATCAAACGATAAGACTTGGATAAACTACTGCTATATTGATTACTGAAACAAACTACAGCTTGAAGCAGAAATTAAAATGGACTTGTAATACAAAAGCTTAGAACTAGCAAGAACAAGAAAAATAACTGAAGTGCTATTCGTTTAAAAATACAAATAAGAACTAAAGCGAAAAAAAAAAGAGACAAAATGAAAAGACTTTCAACTTTTTAATGATCTTTGTCTTTTTGTGATTTTTTTCTGAGTATCCCTCGCTCTCTCTAACCTCTGATTGCAAAGAATGTTGGTTCCTTTTTAAGCTTACGGCGCATGGAAGTGGGGGCCACTTGATGAAAAGTTGTTCAAAAAGTTGGTTAAATTTACCTCAGAGCCACCGTATTTATTTGCGCATGTCAGACTTTTTTCGGATCCTCATTCGAATATGCTAGCAGAGATATTCGAATGTGTGCTGATTTTTCTTTGGCTGCTTGGGTCATTCGAATGAGTCTTAATCCCATTCTAATGAATTTCACACTTTACTATTCCTTACACGGCGATTTTCTCAGTCATTCGAATGCAACAGTACTTTCATTCGAATGAATTTCTAATTTTCCTCTTGACTTCTTCATAGCATTCGGAGGACTTGGGAAGTATTCGAATCTGGAGTTCTTTGTGTTGCTTCTTATTCGAATTACTCAGCCTTCATTCGAATAGATTTTCTTTCTTCTTCAATTACATTCAAATGACTTGGCTTTCATTCGGCTATATCTTCCTTGCTTCCATACAATATGTTTATCTGAATTTCTTCTCATTCTCAGCTCATTCGAATGACCGTGCTTTCATTCGGATATACATACTTTTACTTGGAGTTCTTGATTTTTGTTACTTCTTATTCGAATTGGGCCAAGCTTATCCGAATATATTCCCGATATTTTGCATATTCGAATGTTTGAATGATTTATTCAAATGGTTGACTAGCTTCCATCTGAATTGCTCCATATTTGAATATCTTCTGAAGACTCATTCGAATGTTTTTGACTCTTATCAGAAGACCTTCATTTCTTGGATTTTTCTTCCTCTTTCAATCATGCCTTTGGAGAGTTAAATCATCCCTTTCATCTCTTTTCCTTCTTTTGGGCTGCAACAAGCAATTTTGAAGATTTTAAGTCGATCAAATGGATTAGGAGGTAATAAAAATATAACAAATTTTTTCATTTTTAAGCATCAATCACACCCCCAACTTAAACATTGCTAGTCCCTTAGCAATCAAATTAAATGCACGAATACTTCATCATTCACAAACTCGTTGATAGTTTAAATCTCGTATGTGAAACAAAAATGTATGGTCAGTAGCATAGGGACTTCGGACAATCAAAGGAATGTTTATTATTTGAACTTTTGTCCAGGGCATATTAAGTTAAATCAATCAGCATATTACATTCAATTCTCTAAGCTTTGATTGCAAACCTCACTGGATATGTTTCTCTTCAATAAAATGATCGCTCAAAGTTGCTCTCAAAGGATGTACCTCAATTTGGAGTAGATGTAATTCAAGTTCAAAGAGGTATCATCAATCATCAAGAATGCTATTAAGGAAAGAAAGGACCTGACATAGCTTCATGATTAGAATAACATCTCAATGAATAACATCTAAAATTATCCAAGTTTCCTTACTCTTGAAATTATATCCTGAAATTGCATGATTGATAGAACTAAGAGGGGTCTTTCTGGGAAGTAGTGGGGCCAAATGGTGATGTGGGATAGAAAAAGGGATGATGGCAATCAAGAGAGTTTTTAGGTCTCGAGAATTTTCCACTGTGGCTAAAAACGGATAAATAATTTTGAAGATTTTTTTTTTTTTTGAAACAGAAAATAAAATGTACATGTGATGCATTCATGCATCAATAGCTGAAATCATATTAGGACATCTAAATTCAGTTGGTCGTATCCGAACCTGAATCTAACTGCAATTCCAACTGATAATGAGCAAGCTTCCATTGCTTCACCCTCAATGGCTACGGGGGTGTTTTTAATGTCCCAGACCTAGAGACAACCATTTATCTTAAATGGTAAAGTGGTCTTTTAACGTCAGATTCCCAGAAGATTTTTTTTTTTTTTTTTTGATATTGAGCCTGTAGAGTAATTCCCGGGACCTAATCAATGGATAAGAAAAATCTCATGGCTATGGTTTGGACGAAGGGAATGATGCAACCGGTCATGAAGAGCTTCAATGGGCCATAAATGGAAATTGATCAAAAAGCAATAGGTTGATTGGATCAAGTGATAGGAAAATGATCCCTCTATGATGTTCCATAAAACAACGCTATTCATTCAACTGGTTTCAAGCTTAGAGTCAGTTAAAATTAGCCGGAATCATTAAAGACACTCAAAGCAAAATGTTATTTTGAAGCTATTGAAAGATAAGAGAATCAACAAAATATTTTATTGCACGAATAGGTGTTATTTCACTCAGAATAAACTATTATGAAGCTCCAACACTCACTTGGGTAACAAATCTCCACTTAATTTGAGAATCTGGGCAATTTGCTGATCATTTCACCATGTTTTATATGCCATCCAAACAAATGAACAAAAATAAAGCACCCTAAGTAGTTGTGGTCCTGGTTCTAAATCTCATACAGTTCTGTTTCCCAATAAAAAATTATCATACAGATAACCAGTTGTGAATCTAAAGCATCAAGCATAATAATCTGAAGCATAGAGTAAGCAAAGTCATTTTTATTGAAAAATGAAGATGTGATTAATCTTTGTAGTTCATAGGTACAAAAGTTAAGTATGAAGAATCAAATCCTATGACTACTCAGTGCCATCAGTGTCATCATCAGAAGTGGAGTTCTCCTCAGTGGAGTTTCCAGAAGGAGTCTTTGATAAGGGATCAGCAGGAGGAATAGATGAAGAAGATGGAATGGTAGGGTGAGAAGGTGCTGCATGCTCAGGCTGCGGATGTGCCGTTGATGTAGAAGGTGCACCCTTTTCATCTCGCCACATGTCAATGGTCCTTTGTATGCAAGTCTCAGCATCGGCCAACTTGTCCTTTGAAGACTTATGTGGAAGCTCCTCTATAGATGTGCTCAGAAGCTGACCTACTCTCTTATCCATCGCAGTGTAACGTTCATTCATGGTCATTACTCTTGAATAGATTACTTTCTGCCTCCAATGTAGATCCTCATAAATGGCCTCCTGTCTCTCTTGGATCTTCTTCAGTGATTGCTCCACTAGGGCTTCATGTCTCACTTGCCTTTCTTGCATCTCCTTGACTAACTCGTACAAGCCTCTAAGTGTATGATCTTCCTCTCGTCTCTCTTCCTGGTCCTCATGCAGTGGGGATTCCTGAGATGGTCCTTCATGTGCTTCAACCTTCCTACCTGATGCCTCTCCTTTCTCAGGTGTTGTTGCTTCAAGCCTCTTCAACTGCCCACTGCTTCTTCGTTTAGATGTTGGGCTAATCCTATCCATTGGCTTGATGACTTCAAAAGTTGCCTTCTCTTTTACCCTATTTCTCAGTACAAAGTAGGTAATCAGTCCCCCAAAGGGTAGTCCTCCACCCCCATGTGCATGCTTGGCCACTAGGTCTATGGTATCAAAAATGTGCTTGGCCAAGTCTATGCGTACTCCCTAGATCATCTTTCCCATGAACGTGGCTTGCTTAACCGAAACATTGCTAGTGAATGCGTGGGGTATGAAGTGAGAACAAAGAAGTCTATGTAAGATGATGCATTTAAGGGAAAAATTATTCTTTGGGAGGGTAGGACTTAACCAAACAGCATCGTCTGTCTCTGTCAACAACCTAGCCAGGTTTTCTTTTCCTAAGTCCACACTTGCCTCCTCAAGGTCCCTTGGTGATGCCTCTCTTGGGATTTGGAAGGTTTCAGCAATATCGGAGGGCTTCAATTCTATTTTCACCTTTCTTACTTCAGTAATTAAGCACCTATTTCCTGAGTCATCTCTGTCACTGGTTACATTTGAGTAAAACTCTTTGACTAAGGGAACTATGGCCTTGTGTTGAAACTTAACCCAAGTCTGCCATCCTTTGGCAGTAATCAATGACAACAAATCACATGGGGGCTCTTCAAAATGTTCCAGCATAATTCCCCTCTCACAAAGCACTGGCCTCTTAGCATACCCTTCACTATAATTCTTTTTAGCCGTGGGGCTAATGAACCTGATATTAGAATATGGAGGGTTTAAATCAATGGTTGGGGTGGCAGTGAGTTCTTTTCCTTTCTGCCTCTTTGAGGCCCTAGAACTTTCTCCTACAACCTTGGGGCGTTTTTGCTTTGGAGACATGTCAAATTGAGGGTTGTTTGGTTTAGGGAGTTGGTTTGGGGATTTTTTCGAACAGTTGGTAGGCACAATGTGGTTCCTCTCTTTTCTTCTTCTTTCAATTTCCCAACCAATCTTCTTTTTCTCACACTGATCTCCTTCACTCCCTCTTCACAACAACTCCTTCATCCAATCAATAGAATTCAAATTTAAACAATGGGAACAACCCTTACCTCTCAGTTGTTCTCTTCCTGGAATATTCAAATGCAACAACCCCCTATTCGAATGCTAGCGGACTGTTCTTCCTTGTACGTAACCGGCTTGATCTTCAGATGGATGAAATGCCCTATATAGGGAGGGTTCGGGTGGATGGATGAATGATCGCACCGATTGAGGAGGGGTTTCAATCTTTAAATGGGGGCGTCGATTCGGATTTCAGAGACGGTTATGAGATTAACAAGAGCATCATTCTAATGATTCTGGGGTTATACAAATGATAGAGGCAGATTTGAATGGAAACTGGGCGATTTGAATGATAGCTCGAGTCTTAGAACAATGGGTAACAGGGGATTCAAATATGAGAGGGAGAATATGAATGTTCGCTGAAAGCTTTTAAAGGGTCAGACGCCTCATTCGAATGTGGAAAAATTCATTCGAATGAATTTTAAACAGTAACTTGATTTATCGAAGGATTTGAGCTACTCATTCGAATGTAACAGTACTTTCATTCGAATGGATTTCTCTATCATTTGAATGACTATGAGGGTCATTCGAATGAATCTGGCAGTACACTCACAAAAAGGGCATTGAATAGAACGATCATTCGAATGCAAAAAGCTTCATTCGAATAACTTTGAATATTATTTTATCTTTTATTTTTATATATATATTTTTATTATTATATATTTTTTAATTTATTTAATATATATATATTTTTAGGATTATCATTCGAATGAGAACAAAATTCATTTGAATGAATTTTAAACAGTAATTTCATTTGTGAAGGAATTTGGCCAGCTATTCGAATACAACGGTACTTTCATTTGAATGAATTTTGGACACATTTGAATACAACAAAGACTATTCGAATGCTTTCTTGCTTTCTTCTTTAACAGCTCACAGGTCATTCGAATGGTTTACAACACATTCGAATGACTAAGCTCATTCGGATACAGAATTCGAATAACAGCAAAACAAATTTTTTTTTTTTTTACACACTTCCAAATACCTAAACACAAAATTTAAATCCACACAGAATGTCATTAAAGTGTAAATGTGTAAGGATCATCACAACAGTGCAAGCATACCTTTACCCTCCAACTTGTTTTGCACAATTCTAAAGAAAGAGGATGTAAGAAATACTTGGAAATCTTCAAAAAAATTGAACACAAAGATCCAGTTGCTTACTTGGATATTGCTGGTAGCCTTCATTGCATGCGTGGATCCGTGAGCTTGCTTCAAGAGTGAAAACAGTTTATGAAAGCAAAATACTAAATCCCCCTCCCCTTTTTTTATATTATTTTTTTTTATATATGTATATTGACTAACCACTACCCAATGGGTGGATCTATAAGATCCATGTTCTCTTCCTGTTCATTCAAAGATTCATAGTAGGGTTTCAGACGTTGTCCATTCACTTTGAGAACCTGACCAAATTGAAGATTTTCAATATCAAATACACCATGAGTTGAGATGGAACGAATTTTGAAGCCTTGAATCGTAAAGTAGCATATGTTGACCTATACAAAAATTCTTCCTGTTAATGTGCTGGTCATGCAATTTCTTCATGTGCATCTTAGAAAACTTGGCATTCTCAAATGCCTCGTTTCTAAGTTCCTCAAGCTCATTCAGTTGCAACTTTCTGTTAAGTCCAACCTCTTCTAAACTTTCATTCATCTTCCTGATGGCCCAGTAAGCCTTGTGCTCTACCTCTACTGGCAGATGACATGATTTTTCGTAAACCAATCGATAGGGAGACATGCCTAATATGGTTTTATGTGTAGTCCTATAGGCCCAAAGAGCATCAATTAACCTCAAGGACCAATCCTTTCGGTTGGAATTGACAGTTTTTTTCTAAAATGCAGTTGATCTCCCTATTTGCAAATTCTGCCTGGCCATTGGTTTGAGGATGGTATGGCATTGAGACTTTATGAACTACCCATATTTGTTCATTAATTCTGCCACTGGCTTGTTACAGAAATGAGAACCTCCATCACTGATGATGGCACGAGGCATACCAAACCTACTGAAAATGTTTTCCTTCAAAAATTTCACTACAATCCTGTGATCATTTGTCCTTGTTGGGATTGCCTCAACCCACTTGGAGACATAGTCTACAGCAAGTAGGATGTATTCATGTCTTGGTGAGTTAACAAAAGGGCCCATAAAATCTATTCCCCAACAATCAAAAATTTCAAGAACCAGAATGGGTTGCAAAGGCATCATACCTTTTTTTGTCAGACTTCCTAACCTTTGGCATCTATCACATGACAAGCAAAACTGGTGTACATCCCTAAACATAGTAGGCCAGTAAAATCCACTTTGTAGGATTTTTGCTATGGTTTTTCGGGTAGAGAAATGACCTCCACAAGCAAGGGTGTGACAGAAGTTCATCACACTATGTTGCTCATGTTCTGGAATGCACCTTCGCACGATCTGATCAGCACAATATTTAAACAGATATGATTCATCCCAGAAAAATGTTCTGACCTTCCTGAAAAACTTTTGTCTATCTAGCTTAGTCCAATGACTAGGAACTGTACCTACAGCTAAATAATTGGCTATGTCAGCATACCAAGGGGAAGAAGTCAATGTACTCACATGAAGAAGATGGTGATAGCATGCATATTTATACCATATTTTGGCATTTCACTTCATTCTTATTAGGCCATTTGAAGTAATTTTTGCTGATATTTCATTGTTTCTATTTTATTATGCTTCAAATTGTCTTTACACTATTTTCTATCTTACCTCTATGGATCCAGGCTTTAGGGAATATTGGATGGGCTAGAGAAGTGGCTCACTAAAGGAGCTTGGGCCTACTTTCAAGGAGCAGACTTGGGCTACTCATTGTGCTGTTTTGGGCTCACTTGTTTTCTGTTGGGCTAGGCCCAACCCTAGCCTCCCTAGCCTTTCCTTTCTTGGCCATGTATTTAAGGCCTCTTAGCATTAATTTTCAAAAGATCATGAGATAGAAAGAGAGGAGAAAATAGAGAGGATTCTGCCCGTTTTTGTTGTTGTATCATTTTTCTGTTTTCTACATCTTTTGTTCCATTTTGTTTTCCTTGCTATAATGATAGGCTAGAGCATTTGTAACCGGTTGTGTGTCTTGAATCCATGTGGAATTCGAGTCCCGGATGAGCTACAAGAATCTGGTTTGTTGTTTGTTTCTTATTCATTTCTATTTGGTTTAGTTTGGGCAGATTTATGAATGCATGGAGTTCATGGCAGGTTTGTGTGAATTTGCATGGTTTCATTTTCTGTTAAATGCTTAAGAGAGCAGAATGTTATAGCCAGTTGCTATAACATCTAGGAAATGAATATTATGTGCTTGAACGGTTGTTCTTGCATAGGTTCGGATAGGTTGAATAGAGAGTGAATGGCTGCATTTTGTTTACAAGAGATTTCTGTATTCATTTTGTTGTTCCAATCAGTCTAATCCTTGGACGGTTGTTGGGGATGCTTTGAGTTTGTTATCCGGACATCAAAACATCTAGCAAGCCAAGGTATATAGGTTGGACGAGGAAGATTTCACATAGGAGACAAATACACAGCCGGTTGCATATCTTTTACTGATTTTTCATCCATCTTTATCTTTCTGTTTTGCCAATTAGTTTTCTGTCAAAAACCCCCCCCTAAACAAACCGTTGGTTATGTTGGTTCTCCTTTGTTGGTAGAAGAAAGTGAGGCTCCTTGTGAGAGATGACCTAGGGTGCACTTTGCTGCAAACTAGAGAAGAGATTCATAGATCTCTAATTCTGGAGCGGTTCGACAATCGCTGGCCAGATGGTCATCAGGAAAATTATTAAGAATGGAACCCTCAGTAAGATCCTGACCTGGGATTCTAGACAGATGGTCAGCTACAACATTTTCTACTCCATTTTTATCCTTAATTTCTATGTGAAACTCTTGGAGGAGCAGAATCCACCTAATGAGACGTGGCTTGGTGTTTTGCTTGGTGAGCATGTATTTCAAAGCAACGTGATCTGTGTACACAATCACCTTTGATCCTACCAGGTATGACCTAAACTTATCCAATGCAAATACCACAGCCAACAATTCTTTTTCTATGGTAGTGTAATTTCTCTGGGCTTCATTTAAGGTTCTTCTAGCATAGTAAATGACATGGGGCTTCTTCTCTTTGCTCTGTCCTAACACAGCCCCTATGGCGTAATCACTTGCATCACACATTAGTTCAAAAGGTAAAGTCTAGTCAGGAGGTTGTATGATGGGTGCAGTGATAAGTGCATGTTTCAGCTTCTCAAAGGCACTTTGACAATTTGAAGTCCACTCGAATGGAATGTCCTGAGATAACAGATAACACAAAGGTCTTACTATTGTGCTAAATAAGGCAATAAATCTCCTGTAAAAGCCAGCATGACCAAGAAAAGATCTAATGTCCTTGACATTTCTAGGGGCTGGAAGCTTCTGAATGGCTTCAACTTTGGCTTTGTCTACTTCTAGACCCATAGATGAGACTATGTGTCCTAAGACAATGCCTTGGTTAACCATGAAGTGGCATTTTTCCCAATTGAGCATAAGATGAGTCTCCTCACAACGAATCAAAACTTTCTCCAGATTCTTTAAACATAAGTCAAAACTACTTCCATAGACAGAGAAGTCATCCATAAACACCTCCGCAATATGTTCAGCCATTTCACTAAAGATACTCATCATACACCTTTGAAAGGTGGCAGGAGCATTGCACAACCCAAATGGCATACGTTTATATGCAAATGTCCCAAAAGGGCACGTAAAGGTTGTTTTCTCTTAATCTTCCAGTGCTACATCAATTTGATTATATCCTGAATATCCATCCAAAAAATAGTAGAATGCTTGACCAGCTATCCTTTCAAGTGTTTGATCTAGAAACGGGAGAGGAAAATGGTCCTTCCTAGTCATAGAGTTGAGTTTTCTATAGTCTATGCACACACGCCAACTTGTTTGGAGGCGGATTGGGACTAACTCATTCTTCTCATTTTTCACCTCAGTAACTCCAGATCGTTTAGGAACGACCTGAGTTGGACTAACCCATTTTGAATCAGATATTGGATAAATAATACCTGCATCCAGTAATTTGAGCACTTCTTTCCTAACCACTTCTTTCATATTGGGATTTAGTCTTCTCTGCATTTGCCTCACTGGTTTTGCATTTTCTTCTAAGAAGATCCTATGGGTGCAAATTAGAGGGCTAATTCCATGCAAGTCTGATATGGTCCATCCTAAAGCCTTCTTGTGTGCTCTCAGTACTTCTATCAACTGCACTTCTTGTTGGGTACTTAGGCTGGAAGAAATGACTACTGGGTATGTCTCTCCTTCTCCTAGAAAAGCATACTTCAACTCATTCGGTAGTGGCTTCTTTTAAGGAGTGGGTGGATGACTCATTGAGGTTGATGGTTTATGCAAAGGCTCTGCAGGCTCTAGCTTAGGAATCCATGGAGTCATGGGCATCTCACTTTCCTTTCTGCTATCCTCCAAGTGGTTATCTCCCTTCACAGTTCGAATCACAAATTCTTTCTCAAAATACTCTTCAGACAGAGTTTGAATCAAATCTACCTCTTCTATCTCACTTTCAGTGTTCTGTTGTTTGAAAATTCTAAAAATATTCATCTCCACAGTCATATTTCCAAACGATAGTTTCGAAACTCCATTCCTACAATTAATGATTGCATTGGAAGTTCCTAGGAATGGTCTCCCCAAGATGACAGGAACAGGTGGTTGTGGACCATGGTGAGGTTGAGTGTCTAGAACTATGAAGTCTACTAGGAAGTAGAATTTATCCACCTGAACTAAGACATCTTCCACAATACCCCTAGGAACTTTGATTGATCTGTCTGCCAGTTGCAGAGTGACTTTGGTAGGCTTAAGTTCTCCCAAACCCAACTGTTGATAGACACTATAAGGCAATAGGTTGACACTTGCTCCTAAATCTAAGAGTGCTTGATCAACCTTCTTGCTTCCTATTATGCATGAGATGGTCGGACAACCAGGGTTCTTGTATTTGGGAGGAGTCTTAAATTGCAAAATGGAACTCACTTGCTCAGTTAGAAATGTTTTTCCATGCACATTCACTTTTCTCTTTACAGTGCAAAGATCTTTTAGGAATTTCGCATATGAGGGTGTTTGTTTGATCGCATCCAAGAGTGGAATATTGATCCTTACTTGTTTAAACACCTCATATATATCAGCATTTTGTTCCTTTTTTGCAACACTCAGTCTTTGAGGAAAATGAGGTTTAGGATGATATTGACTTTCTCTCTCAATGTTCTTACCTTTTCCATCTTCTTGTTGTTTTTGCTTGTTTTTTTCTTTTTCATTGTTTTCATTTTTTTCTAAGGTTGGCTCCTGCCCTTCTGCTTTCTCTTCCTTATCAACCATTTGGCTTATCCTAAGATCATTTGGTTTTTCAATTACCTTTCCACTTCTTAGGATAGTCACGGATTGAACCTGTTCATGTGTATTACTTTCACCACTAGAAGATTCCACCTGATTTGTTTGCCTAACTGGGTTAGGGTTGGGTTGAGAAGGGAATCTTCTAGGTTCTCTCACACTTAATGTTTGGTTCAACTTTGTTATCTGGCTTCTCATATCCTCCATGGCTTTATTTGTTTGCTCTTGATTTTTTGTAAGCTGGGCAACCTGATTGTTGATGCCTGTTTGATTTTGAATGAACTGATGCAAGGTATCTTCCAAAGATCTCCTGTGAGGAGGTTGGTAAGTATTGGATGAAGAACCTTGATTTTGTTGGAAGGATTGTTGATGTGCAGGGAAGGGATTTTGAGAATGATTTCTAGAATCATGCCTCCATGAAAAATTGGGGTGATTCCTATTATTGGGATGGTATGAATTGTAGTTTTGATTGTTCCTGTAATAGGTTCCACTTTGATTTTGATTCTGTCTTCCCTCAAAATTGTGTGAAGTATTGTTATTAGTCTACCCATACAATACCTCCTTGAAAGCAGGTAGAGTAGGACATTCTTCAGTCGCATGATCTATTGCTTCACACACAGCACATTTCACTTCCACTTGTTTAACAGTTTGTACCTTTTTGGGCTCCATGTTTTCAACGTTTTTTGTTAAGGCAGTTATTTTTGCATTTAGATCATCAATCTCACTCAACTAGTATCTACCTCTTGGTTGTGGATTTTCCCTCAGATCAAGTGAAGATGTTGGGCCAACTTCCCAATTTCTTGTATTTTCAGCCAATGTGTCAAAGAAGTGAAAAGCTTCTTCTAGAGTTTTCTTATAGAATTCTCCATTGCACATTGTAGAAACTAACATTTTTAATTGGAGCATGAGTGAGTCATAAAAGAAACTGATCACTCGTCATTGCTCAAAGGCATGGTGCGAACAAGTATGGAGAAGGTCTTTGAATTTTTCCCACGCTTGGGCAAAATTTTCACTTGATTTACAAGAAAAGTTCATGATTTGTCTTTGAAGAGTAGCAGTTTTGTTGGCAGGAAAATATTTTTTTAAGAAAGTTGCTTGCATCTCTCTCCAAGTTCCTATAAATCTAGGTGGAAGAGTGCCTAACCACATTTTTGCCTTATCTTTCAGTGAGAATGGAAAAAGTTTTAACCTTATAACATCCTCATTTACTGTATGGTCCATGCAAGTGCTACACACTTCCTCGAATTCTTTCATATGAGTATATAGATTTTCAGAATCCATGCCATGAAATGTGGGTAACAATTGGATTGTGCCAGGTTTAAAGTTGAACCTATGGTGATTTATGCGAAGGATGATACACGAGGGTGTTGTCTACCTTGGAGGGTGAAGGTACTCTCTAAGTGGTTTAGTTAATTCCTGATCAACAGGATCAGGGTCACCATGGTCACTCCCATGTTCAGACATGTTATTTGGTTGAGCCATAAATGAGTACAGTAATGAAAACTCAAAATCAAATGGAGTACTTTCTGAATGTAACACTTGTTTCACCACTCTACCGGATCTAAGTCTCATACACCAAACTAAACAGACAGAGAAGAGAAACTAAAGAACAGAAGTAAAAGAAAAAGAACTATGGATGATTATTTGGCTTACCTCAATCTCCCCGGCAATGGCGCCAAAATTTGTTGCATCGCTCACCTTGCATTTATCACTTTTTTTATTTTTATTTTACTAACTCAACTGATTCAGCAACTATTTATGTTCACAGAAAGGATGAGGCATTTAGACTCGCCAGTGCACGAGTGTGATTGTAGCAGAAAATTTATATGTAATTTTTTCGGGCAAGACCGGGTCGACTCACAGGGAGATTACTCATGAAAGGAGATAACCACACCAGTTCTTTTGATTAACAAAATAATAAAATGAGATCAAACTAAATGTGATATGACTGTAATCTAGATATGGAGAGGTCTTGGGTCAAGACAAATCTGGTGCCAAACCCAACTGATTTACCATATAGCTTTCTGTGATGTAACTAGGATCTCAAATAGCTTGGGTTTCTAACCATTAAATATACTACTGAGATGATGATAACTCTTTGTTCAAGCAACCTCCATACATGGCATGGAGACTCTATGTTAAGCAGCTATCATAAATCAGTGTATAAATAACGTTTTAACAAAATAATTGCTCGGGGCTTGGGTATGAGAACGTTTCCAAGTCAAGCAATCCCCATACATGGCATGGGAATTCTAAGTTAGGCATACGAACCAATCCAAGCTTGAGGTTTTCGTTAATAACATTTCCCAAACTACTTTTGCTTTGGTTACTTTAACTTCTGGAGTTCTGCTATATTGATTCATCAGTGGCTTTGGGCACCGTCTTTGCCTTAAGCCAAGAATCGAATTAGCCACACATCTTCATGGGAAGTGCATGACTAAAACTAATCTCAATGGATGAATACGAGATTCACAAAGAAAATAAATTGGATCAAACGATAAGACTTGGATAAACTACTGCTGTATTGATTACTGAAACGAACTACAGCTTGAAGCAGAAATTAAAATGGACTTGTAATACAAAAGCTCAGACCTAGTAAGAACAAGAAAAATAACTGAAGTGCTATTCGTTTAAAAATACAGATAAGAACTAAAGCGAAAAAAAAGAGACAGAATGAAAAGACTTCCAACTTTTTAATGATCTTCGTCGTTTTGTGATTTTTTTTTGAGTATCCCCTGCTCTCTCTAACCTCTGATTGCAAAGAATGTTGGTTCCTTTTTAAGCTTACGGCGCATGGAAGTGGGGGCCACTTGATGAAAAGTTGTTCAAAAAGTTAGTTAAATTTACCTCAGAGCCATCGTGTTTATTTGCGCATGTCAGACTTTTTTCGGATCCTCATTCGAATATGCTAGCAGAGATATTCGAATGCGTGCTGCATTTCCTTTGGCTGCTCGGGTCATTCGAATGAGTCTTAATCCCATTCGAATGAATTTCATACTTTACTGTTCCTTACACAGCGATTTTCTCAGTCATTCGAATGCAACAGTACTTTCATTCGAATGAATTTCTAATTTTCCTCTTGACTTCTTCATAGCATTCAGATGACTTGGGAAGTATTCAAATCTGGAGTTCTTTGTGTTGCTTCTTATTCGAATTACTCAGCCTTCATTCAAATAGATTTTCTTTCTTCTTCAATTACATTCGAATGCCTTGGCTTTCATTTGGATATATCTTCATTGCTTCCATACGATATGTTTATCTGAATTTCTTCTCATTCCCAGCTCATTCGAATGACTTGGCTTTCATTTGGATATACACACTTTTACCTGGAGTTCTTGATTTTTGTTACTTTTTATTCGAATTGGGCCAAGCTTATCTGAATATATTCCCAATATTTTGCATATTCGAATGTTTGAATGATTTATTCGAATGGTTGACTAGCTTCCATCTGAATTGCTCCATATTTGAATATCTTCTGAAGACTCATTCGAATGTTTTTTACTCTTATCAGAACACCTTCATTTCTTGGCTTTTTCTTCCTCTTTCAATCATGCCTTTGGAGAGATAAATCATTCCTTTCATCTCTTTTCCTTCTTTTGGGCTGCAACAAGCAATTCTGAAGATTTTAAATCGATCAAATGGATTAGGAGGTAATAAAAATATAACAATTTTTTGCATTTTTGAGCATCAATCACACCCCCCAACTTAAACATTGCTAGTCCCTTAGCAATCAAATTAAATGCACAAATACTTCATCAATTAGTTTGTTTAAGATGTTGATTTTTTTTTTTAGAAAAGCGGTTAAAAACGAATTTGGTATTTGAGGGGTGGTTAGTTTTTACAATTTCCACACACATTCAAGCATATTACATCAAACTACGTCTTTACTTCTCTATGACATTTTCTGACTTAGGCATTGAAAGGCCCACGCAGGAGAAATCCCCACGTGCCTTCTAACTGCCTTTTGTCTTGTAGACCCCCGGAAGACTCATCTTCGGACTCTACAAACACTCTTTGAAAACTCATCTGAGGCTCTTCTACCTCTCCGATGATCCATCCTTCCGCTCCCTCAAATAGCTAGTCAAGCCCCTGGCTGCTGATCTCCTTTGGTGACTCCTTGTTCTTCTTTCTCATCTGGCCTTGTTGATTGTTTGTCGAGGTTCCCCTATATACAAATTCAATTGTTGTAGTTTTGTGACAACAACTATATATATACCTAACTCTCGGTCAAAAAGAAGATAAGACACTAAGAAGAAAAGAAAGTCTGAGGTAAGCACTTATAGTCCTCAACTAAGAAAGAACTAAAGTCAAGACGAGCTTAGATAAAAAATTCAGCTCTCATCTTTTTAATTCATTCTTTCAAAGAGTTTGTTGTATTTTTAGTCATCCCGTCCTTTATACTCTCTAAATTTTTTCTCTAAGAAGCCCTTTTCATACTTAACTTAAATTTTGCTTAGGTTTCGCCCAAAGTGTTTACCAAACTTCAATTCATCTATCTGAAAAGGTTTGTGCTTCAACCTAAGATCAAAAGGCATGGTGTAAAGGTTACTGACTGATCCCTAAAAAAACTTGTGTAAAGCTTATAGTTAAGTCTTTTGAAAAGTAACAGTATAGTAAGTTATTTAAAGCCTTAATAGTGTATTAAAGTAGCAGACGTAGGTAGTTAGTCTAATGCCCCATTTTTCAAATATACAACGTTGTTAAATACAAGTTAATATCACAAATAGGTGTTATGGAAATCCTTACTGACAAAAGTCAAGGGTCGAACCTAAAAACTAACTAAAAGCTATATAACAAGGATTTCCACTATGTTATATTAGTAAAAATACAATTGTAACATACATCCCCCAAGAATCTAACAAATAAACCCTTTTCATAGAACCTTCCTTGTACAACGTCCATAGTGCATCATTCAGGACATATTCTTAGTAATTACGACACACAACCCTCAACAAAATAAAGATAAACCCAAGCATGTGTTACCTTTTGGTTGTACATTCCCAAGAATCTACCTTATTGTTTTACCTTTTGGTTGTACTGTTCACAGTAAGTGGTCTAGGTTTTCTATAGAAAATATGAGTTTTCATAAACCAAACATCAAATATTTTTATATAGGCTTGTTCTAAATAATTAAATTCACTTTTTTTTTTTGGAAATTTGTAGGGGAAAAAGAGCATCCACATGCTTTCAAAAGAGGGTCCATGTGCCTTCACGTGCAGGCAAAATTGGCTCATGTATTACACGCGTCGATTGTCTTCCCCGATGATAGCCAATGCTAAATCAACCTGTAACATCCCGACCCTTGGCGAAAGCGGTCCGATGAGGGCGGGGAGTGGCGCCGGGGCTCGAGGGCCTGTACAAGGAGCGGCTTCTGGCAGGCTTCTAGGATGGCAGCCCCCAAGGGGAGAAGGTCTGGGATCAGTTGTAAGGTCGCATGACGAGGACGTCATGCGCTTAAGGGGGGAAGAATGTAATACCCCGAGAGCCCAGAGAGATTAGTATATATCGAGGATAGTGTAAGAAAGGAAACAACACCAGCTGGATACCTTTTGGGCTGAATGTTGCCAAAGAACTCCCAAGTTAAGCGTGCTTGACCTGGGGTAATCCAGGGATGGGTGACCCCCCTGGGAAGTTCGTGTAGGCCCATCAGGGTAAGTTGTTCCGGTCCTTCCTATCGCTCGAGCGGGATGTTACACAACTAGTCCTCTATTTTTTCATAATTTCTCTCTCGTTTTAACTCCGATTCGACCCCCATTTGATCATATGGCTTCCTCTCTCTCTCCTCTATTGGAATATAAACTTAGATTGCACTTACCTTTCCCTTTTTTGGTAGCCTTGGCTCAAACTCTGGCGAAGCTAATATCTCTCTCATTTCTCAACGAAAACTTCCCCTATTTTTTTCAAAATACTCTCCTCTACCTCAAGATCAAAATCTTTACTTCCTCACCTCTCAAATGGCCTTAAATATTTCCCAAAACTCACTTTGTATGTGTAATACCCTATATTGGTATAAGGTTGCCACATAAGTAAAGTGAGTTTAAAATACCAAAAATTAGCTTGATAGTAAAAATAAGTCATCGAATCGACCATAGGGAGTGCCCTGGAACCTGGATGTCTAAGGAAAATGATATGATATTGACGAGCATCCTGAGATAAGATTTATGGTAGTAAAAGAAATCGGAATCGAGACTATTTTCTGTACAGCTGTGATTTAGGCTGAAAATCAAATCGTTGTAGAAGACTTCTGAAAAGTTAACAAAACCCTAATCGGGCTACGATTTTATGTAAGGATCAACCCTGAAGTGGTTTTGGGATGAAACAAATATCCTATGAGGGCGAAGAGATAAAACGTACTTATCGAGTAAACTTGGAATTATTAATTTTAGATTTTAAGTATCTCGATGATTATTAATTCAATATTTGAAGGTGTAATAGAAATTGTGCAAAGTCTGAAAAGGGATTATGAAATTAATTGAGGGTATGACCTTAAGGTGATGTGAGGTATGGTGAAGTGATGTTAGGTATGGTGAGGTGATGTCAGGTAGGGTGAAGTGATGTGAGTATGGTGAGGTATAGTGAGTTAGTAAGAGTTGTGATTGTGGATTTCAAAAGTTAATTAATCCATTCTAGCTTTGGATCAGTTTGCAGTCCAAGCTTATAAATAAGGCCATGGGGTTGTTCTCAAAACCATTACATTCGAGAGAGATTGAGGTAAAGGATTTGTGCTTGAGAAAGAGGAGAGAAATCTGCAAAAGGAATGAGGAAGGTTAGAGAAAAATTGAGGTTGTGCACGAGAATCGAGGTGTCTGAGATACTTTCAAGGTGAGAGTTCCAAACCGAAGTTTTGTTTTAGTATGAGTGGTTCTACCAAAAACTTGGTTTATTGTGAGTGTTCCTACCAAAAACTTGTTTTATTGTGAGTGTTCTAACTTAAAAACTTGGTTTACTATGAATAGTTCTATCAAAAATATGGTTTTATTGTGAGATTTTCTACTTCAACTTGGTTTATTTTGGGTGGTTCGACCCTATATTCGATTTGTTTATACAAAGGATTTGACCTACCATAGGTTGGTTTTATGTGGGAGGTTCATCCCAAATTATTTTAGACCTTTGCATTGAACTTCGTGCGTTGTAAATTCATGCATTAAAATGATAATTTTAAATTATGCATGTTATGTGTTATGGCATTGACATGTTTATGTGTGGTCCATGTGGGATGTGGGTTGTCAACTTGTGTGTGGCACTTGAGTGATGCACTAGGGATGCATGCCAAGGATTAATGTTATGTGACCCACTTGGGATGGGGCTGAGATGAACTTCACCCTATGGTACTCAAGTGGTGAGGCTGAGAGTGGACATGTAACGACCCATTAGAGGGCCCAATATTTATTCAAGAATTATTTAATTAATTGCTGAAGTATTTGATTAAGAGATTTTGCCAATTAATTATTTAATGTGACAATTTAGAGATTTTGAAGGAAAAGAATAACATTTATTTCTTTTTAATGTTAGAGTTAAAGGAATTTGCCAAGGTGGCAATTTAGATTTTTAATTGAGAGAATAGTATTTAAATAGCATTTAATTCTTTATTTATTTTAAAAATTAAATGGTAGGACATGAAGGTCATTTAGAAATTTGTTATTAAAATTTAATTATTAATTAAAGTTATTGTGATTAAGGGATTGAGAATCCATATGTAAGGAGGATTGAGATATCCATACGTGAATAGGATTGGGATTGAGAAGAATCCTAGTTGTATCAGGAGATGGAGAGAAGGCTTTTAGGGTTGCTCTCTTTCTCTCTCTCTCTCTATATATATATATAAACTCATAGCCATATTTTCTCCACGCCGTGGAGAACAGAGAGTAAGAGATAACAGTGGGCATAGGAGAGTTGCAAGTTTGATCAATCCGATCGATCGTAAGGCAAGTATTTTCCCTGTAAATCCTTCCTTTACAGGTTCATATCAGTTTTTCAGATTATTCCAGTTATTCATTGAGTTCTCAGATTGTATATTAGTTGCAGTGCGTGTATATATATACGTAAACAGTGAATGCATAAGATAGATGTGCATGAGTTATACAACGATTCTTCCAAATATCATTGTTGAATCTTCCTTAATGTTGTTTCATACTAGTTGGGATTCATGTTTTCAAGATTTCGTTCAGGATGGCATAGTTTTATTGAGTTTTGATCAAGAACATAGCCTCTGTAATCGTTCGTGTTCATAAAAAATAGTTCCAGATATCCGGATGAGTTCTTCCATATCCGGATGGATTTTTCAAAGCTTGTGAGTAGCATTCGGATGGAATAGAGTCTATCCGGATGAGTCAAAATTTTTCTGTGAGTGACATCCGGATGGCCCTTAGGCATATCCGGATGGCTTTAGCTATATATCCGAATGGTTTGTATCACATTTGGATGAGTCCAATGCTTCTTGTGAGTAATATTCGGATAGCCCAGTAATATCCGGATGCTTCGTTTTCGTATCCTGATGTGTCCAGCAGTGATTGTGAGTAGTATCCGGATGCCTTGAGTCGTATCCGGATGTATCTAAAGTTCATCGAGTATGATATCTGGATGGTTTATTTATACATCCGGATAGGTCAAGCTAATATCTGGATGTCTTGCCTGATATCCGGATGCCTCCCTCAAAAGTTGAAATTCATATTCAAATAGTCTCCAATAGTATCTGAATGCCTCAGTGAGATATCCAGATGACTTGAATCATATCCGGATGTCCTAGTTCATATCCGAATACATCCCAGCATATCCGAATAGCTTTTGCTTTGAATGTCAGTGTATCCGGATGAGCCTTTTTCATATCCGGATGTCTTTCATCATATCCAGATATCTTTCCTGATATCCGGATGACTTTTCCAGAATTCCAATTTAGCTTCTAGTGAGTCATAATTCAAGTTTAATTCAATTAATGTATTCAATACCTTCCAACATTGAATTCATAATCCAGAATATGACAAGTTAAACATGCCCATACCCTAATTCATAATTCATAGAATCTTTGTATTCCAATAAATTAAAGACTCGATTGCATGTCTAGCAGTTATTTTGACATGTTCAGCATTATTTTGTGAGATTATGTGCATACATTATGGTATGAACATTTAACATGACTTATTTGGAGCACTATATATCGTGTGCCAGCATTGATGTGAGCATTGCATTACATTATGCGCGTCAGGCGGCTTAGTCCGAGGGGATCCCATCAGTTTCAGTTTCAGCTCAGTTTATGAGTTTCTCGCCTAGGGGCCACCAGGGGGCTAGGGGCTTTGCCCATAGTATGTGCTTACAATTTTTATGTATGCAGGTTTCAGATCAGACATGTATGTATTATCAAATTATGTGGGCTTATGAGCCAAAGTTACCTACCTGCATTTAGTTTAAAGTTTATGTGCATTACATTTTTATGAATGCAAATAGACAGTGATTATACAGTACAAGTTCAGTGAGTTATTTATCAGTATCAATATTCTTCGATTTAGCTTCTGTAAGACCCCCTCTCCTAGAACTGCCCGAGAAGAGGTGCTATGGGAAAAATAAGATAAACTGAAATCTGATACCAATATTGAATATCTCAATCAACTGAAATAAAACTCAGAGTCAACATCAACTGAAAACCATAAACTACATCTAAGGGAAAATCCCTAAACTAAAATATAAAATAAACCTAAACTAATAAAACACCAACTAATAAACTCCCAAACATCTTTGGTCTTGAACGGCTCCATGTACACACACTACTGGACATTGCTGCTAGGCCCCACATCTGGTACTCCCCCACTAGGACCTGGAATGGTGAAGAGTACAAGGTGAGCTACAAAGCTCAACAAGTAATAAAATGGAAAGAATAATTGAAGCTGAATCAAAGAATATCGATGCTAATAAAATACTTACTGAACTTGTACTGAGAGATATAATAATCACTCGATAGCATTTACAAGATGTAATGCACATAAACTGTAACTAAATGCAGGTATGCAACTTTGGCACGTAGGCCCACATAACTGTAATACATACCTGACTGATCTGTGTCCTGCAAACATAAAAACTGTAAGCACATACTTTGGGCAATAAGCCCCTAGCTCCCTAGTCGACATCAGGCGAGTGACACACAAATTGTAATTGAAAACTGGTGGGATCCCCGCGGACTAGTCGCTGGCGCGCATAATGCAATGCTCACATACATCCTAGCACACAATATGTAGTGCTCCATAGAAAGTCATGCTCAATGCTCATACCAATGTGTATGCACATAATCTCACAAAATAATGCCGATCATGTTATAATTAACTACTAAACATGGTATATGATTTTTACCAACCATATTGAGGCACAATTATTCTGATATTTCTGAGTATAGGCATGGCATATTAGATTTTTATCATATCTTGGCATAAAAATTCAATATTTGAATTATTGAATATTTATATTAAATTTAAGACTTGCATTAAGAATTTATTGGAAGCCATTCGGATGCCATATGATACTATTTGGATGATTGAGGAAACATAAGGAAGCAATTTGGATGAAACAACAGCCTATTCGAATGAAAAAAATGGACTATAGTAAGCTCATTCAAATAGTAGAAAACTCATTCGAATGACAGAGGCTCATTTGAATGATAGATGATATATAACAAAGGTTATTCGGATCTGATCAAGGACTCATTCGAATGACTCACAAATTCATTCGAATGAATTTTGATAATTTCCAACTTTTGAACTGGCAAAAAGTGACTCATTCGAATGCAACAGTACCCTCATTCGAATGAATTTATGGGGTACCCATGGGTCATTTGAATGACAGAGGGACTCATTCGAATGCTAAACTATACAAAGCAACAACTTATTCAAATCTTCAAGGGCTCATTCGAATGACAAGAAAACTCATTCGAATGACAGTCTCAAAACTTCAAAAATACATACGAATGATACGATAACACATGACTCATTCGAATGACTGATACATTATAAGGAAAAACTTACGATAGCACTGAAAACTCATTCGGATACTACTGAACTCATTCGAATGACAAAGAGGCTCATTCGAATGACTGGAAACTTATACAAAACGAAGCTTACGATAACAGAGACCATATCTTGAATCAAAACTTAGCATCACTACACCATTCCAAAAGAAATCTTGGGAGAACAATCCTAGTTGATATAAGATAATATCAAGATGTATTAAATCAATCGTTTATGAAAGAAAATGCTGAAAAGAATTGTGCATGGCTTATCATATCTCAATGGACATGGATATATCGCATGAATCTATATACATATTCTTGAACATACCATCTGATTAAACTGGGAACCCAAATCAATGAGTCTTGGTATTCTGAGATCACTGCTAATATGATTTGAAGATCATATTTAAAAGATTCACTAGAAAGAATCCCACATAACTTCCTCATGCACTCACTGTTCTACGTATACATATATATATATATACTACAACTGATATAAATTTGAGAACTCAATGGAACACTGGAATAAACTGAGGACAAACTATTATGAATCTGTAATGAAAGGAATTACAGATAGGATACTTGCCTTATGCTAACTCTGATCGGATCAACGATTGCAACGAAAATCTTCCTAAGCAAAGACTTGAACCCACTGTTGGCTCCTGCTCTCTGTTCTTATGGCGTGAAGAACATATGGCTATGGTCAAATATATATATGTAAATAGCCCTAAGTCCATCTCACATTCCCATTATAACTTGGAGACTTCTAAGCCCAAGCCTTCTCGCACCTGGACTCCTAATCTCATAATAACTCTTATTAACTAATTAAATAAATAACAACTTCTTAAATGACCCTCAAGTCCTTACATTTAATTTCAACACTAAATAAAGAATTAAATGCTAATTAAATGCTGATCTCTCAATTAAAAATATTCTAAATTGCCACATTAAAAATTAAATGGCAAGTTCTCTTAATTAATTACTTCAATAATTAATTAACTAATTCTAAATAAATACTATGCCCTCTAACGGGTCGTTACAGGACGACCCCGTACTTGCAGTCAGGCTACTTCTACACCAGATGAGGTTCCAGTTCCCACACTAGGCTCACTAGGGGAGTCTAGTAGTGACTTGCAATAGGGTATGGCCGAGATGCGAGGCATGTTAGTAGGTTTGATGAGGGTAGTCGATACTTTAGTTACAAATCAGGCGAGGCAACCGCAAGTACCCCAAGAAGCCAGAGGCAGCAGAGGTGATCCGCCAGTTACTCCAACAGTTCCAGTTGTAGAGACAGATACCGGGAGCCAATTACTAAAGGATTTCATGGCCTTTCGACCACTAGCATTTCATGGAGGCACAGATGCAGCAGCGACAGAGAATTGGATGCTATTGATAGAGAAGCATCTCCAATCTATTGGTTGTGTGGACGACCGACGAGTACGACTTAGCACATTCATGTTCAAAGGCGACTCCCAAAGATGGTGGGAGACTGCCCGCCAGAGTTTTGGTAATCGAGAGCTCACATGGGTCGAGTTTTAACAAGTGTTTAATAATGCTTATTGCCTAGCATGGGTCAAGGAGCAGAAAGTCTATGAGTTCATTGAGTTAGTGCAAGGTACTAATACCGTGGCCTAGTACGAGGTAGAGTTTACAGCCTTGTCTCGATATGCTCCAGAGTTGGTGTCCACTAAAGCAAAGAAGGCCGCCAAGTTCCAGAGAGGATTGCGTGCGGATATTCGACATGCTTTTGGAGGAGCTCTGAGAGTGGATTATGCCACGGTGGTCTAGCGAGCGTATGCTATCGAGCGGGACCGCAACGAGTGGAGAGCAACATAAACAACCAAGAAGGGTACAGGTACATCTCAGGGTTCATCCAATAATAATAAGAAGAGGAAGTGGATAGCTGGACAAGGAAATAAGACAGAAAATAACCCACAGTGTGGTCAATGTGGGAGGAAGCACGGAGGACCGTGCCTAGCTGGGAAGAACGTTTGTTACAAGTGTGGGCAAAAAGGACACAGGAAGCAGGATTGCCTGAGGATCAAGTAGCACTCCCTGCACCAGAGGTGACTTGTTTCAAGTGCGGACAGAAAGGACACATTGCCAATAGGTGTAATCAACTACCCTAGGATAGAGGAGTAGCTAGAGGGCTAGGAGCACCTATACCTGCAGTACCAGTAGCTCAGCATCCACCGCCCGCAAATAGACAGGTGCAGGGTAGAGTTTATGCCCTTACCACAGCTGAGCCAGAGCAGGGCGACGGGACTATCCAAGGTATTTTATCCCTATATGGTCATGATATGCGTGCATTATTTGATACTGGTTTCACACATTCTTTTATTGCACTGCGCACAGTATGTTATGTTCCCCATTCCCAGATTTCTTTGCTGTATCACTTAATTGTGTCTATGCCGGGAGATAAGATTATGGTAGCTAGAGAAATGTTTGAGAATTACGAGATCGAGGTACATGATAAGAAGTTATTGGGAGACTTTGTAATTCTTGATGTTAGGGATTTTGATTTGATCCTTGGCATGGATTGGTTGTCACGACATTACGCAAGAGTTGACCATCGATAGAAGATTATTGAATTTGATCTACCTCGACAGCCGGTTTAGATATGTAAAGGAGTCAAGCCTATGGCTACGATTCTTATGATCCTAGTGATGAAAGTAGAGAAGCTGATGTGTGATGGATGTGAAGCTTACCTAGCTTTTGTTACCTTAGATGAGGGAAGCAAGAGGAAGTTGTTTGGGGTGCCAGTAGTACGAGATTTCTCATATGTTTTCCTTGATAAATTACCAGGATTACCTCCTCGGAGAGGAGTGGAGTTTACTATTGAGTTATTTCCTGGTACACAACTTATTTCTAAGGCTCCATATTGAATGGCACCTAATGAGCTAAAGGAATTGAAGGCCCAGCTAGAAGAATTAATAGAGAAGAGTTTTATCAGACCCAGTTCATCCCCGTGGGGTGCACCGGTATTGTTCATAAGGAAGAAAGATGGATCTCTGAGATTATGTATTGACTATCGCCAATTGAACCAGGTGACAGTGAAGAATAAGTATCCCTTACCTCGAGTGGATGACTTGTTAGATCAACTATGAGGAGCTAAGGTATTCTCGAAGATAGATTTGAGATCGGGATACCATCAGGTGCAAGTTAGAGATGAGGATATTCAGAAGACTGCTTTTAGGACTCGTTATGGACACTACGAGTTTGTGGTGATGCCATTTCGGTTGACGAATGCCCCAGCTGTTTTCATGGATTTGATGAATCGAGTTCTGTGTGAGTACCTAAACCAATTCATTATTGTCTTCATCGACGACATTCTAGTTTACTCGCCTAATGTGGAGGAGCATATGGAGCATCTTACTCTAGTATTGTAGAAGATTAAAGAGGAGCAACTATATGCCAAGTTCAGCAAGTGTGAGTTTTGGCTTACTCAGATTGGATTCTTAGGCTATGTGGTGTCTGGAGATAGTATTTCAGTGGATCCAGACAAGACTAAAGTAGTTATGGATTGGCCGAGGCCGACGATAGTGATAGAGATACGTAGTTTTATGAGACTTGAAGGCTATTATAGGCGATTCATTGAGGGATTTACTCTTTTATCTTCCCCTATGACTAAACTAACAAGAAAAGGAGAGAAGTTTGAATGGAACAACGCGTGCGAACGTGCCTTCCAAGAATTGAAGAGAAAGTTGACTAGAGCACCAGTCTTAGCTATACCAAGAAGTGGAGAGAAATACTCCATCAACAATGATGCATCCCATTCAGGGTTGGGTTGCGTATTGATGCAAGAGGGTCGAGTTAATGCTTATGCTTTCAGACAATTGAAGAAAAATGAAGTGAACTACCCTACTCATGATTTGGAGTTGGCAGCAGTAGTATTTGAATTGAAGATATGGCGACACTATTTATATAGTGAGAAAGTTGAAATTTATACAGATCATAAGAGTTTACATTATCTCTTATCCCAAAAAGAATTGAACATGAGGCAGAGATGTTGGGTCGAGTTA